>NW_019943045.1:0-17614 GCF_002910315.2 Salvelinus sp. IW2-2015 | reverse complement strand
GTAAGTCATTCAAACGTGTCAACCCTCGCAAGGCTGCCGAGCCAGACGGCATCTCTAGCTCAGGCCGCTATCCCCACCTGCTTCAAGGTGACCACTGTCGTCCCTGTCCCCAAGAAGTGAAAAGAACCTGAACTGACAACCGTCCCGTAGCACTCACCTCCGTCATCATGAAGTGCTTCGAGAGGCTAGTCAAAGACCATATCACCTTGGTATGCGGAATTGGAGACAAGTGGGAGTGGAGTTGCTGTGTGGGAGATAGAATGATGGTCAAAGATTTAAAAAACATTTTTAAATAAAAAAGTACATTTCAATGACACTGAGGGGCAGTGTTTTTACAACTAATGCCGGTTTGCCTGAGGCTGATGCCATGCAGGTGTTTGTACACATATACACACACTCTCATTCAAATAAACGCACACATACATGTAATAGTGCCAGACATGCACACAAACATATACAGTTGGCATTGCTGTTGTGATTTTAGTTGTCCTTGATGTCCTTTGTTTTAAATGTATTATTTTGTTTTATTATTTTCTTGTGTTGTTGTTTGCTGTTTTCTTCTGTCTTTTCCTTGTTTTCTCTTGGTTGTTGGTGCATTGGGGGGTTCTTGGGGTTGGGGAATGGAATTAATTGTATTTTTTATTTTTCTTCTTCTTGGGTGGGGGCTGTGGGAGGGGTCTCGAATGGTTGAGGGACAGCTATTGGGGAACTGTGGGGGGATCTTGGAGGGTTCGGGTTCACGTTTTTTGGCCTGGTGGTAGATCGGTCAACGTGCCATTGAGCAGGGCATTGACCCTGGATGCTTCTGTGTGTCACTCTGAATTGGAATCTGTTGGATGAATGGTATGATGTAGTTGTTGAGCGGCTTCACCGCAAGTATATTGTATGTTTCGAATATTCAATAAATAAAATAAAAAAGACTGTATCAACTCCTTCCACCTCGACACACTCGACCCTCTCCAATTCGTCCACCACGCTGACAGATCCACGGACCATGCAATCGCCATTGCACTGCACACTGCCCTCACCCACCTGGACAAAAGGAATGCACATGTGAGGATGCTGTTCATCGACTACAGCTCAGCCTTCAATACCCCAGTGTCCTTGAAGCTCACTGCAAAGCTCACGGCCCTGGGACTGAACTTAGGTCTTGGACTTCCTGATGGGCTGCCCCCAGGAGGTAAATGTAGGCAACGTTACCTCCTCGACACCGATTCTCAACACGGGGGCCCCACAATGGTGCGTCCTCAGTCCCCTCTTGTACTCTCTGTATACCCATGACTGCGTGGCCTCACACAGTACCAACTCCATCATCAAGTTTGCTGACGACACAACAGTAGTAGGCCTGATTGCCAACAATGATGAAAAGGCCGACAAGGAGGTAGGCACTCTGACGGCGTGGTGCCAGGTAAACAACCACTCCCTCAACGTCAACAACAACAAAAGAGCTGGGGGTTTGGTCGTGATTGACCTGAACAATTTTTCCAGAGGGGAGTCTTTGGAAGAGGGGGAGACCAGGGTAGAATGGAACAGCAATGATCTTTCCTGCACAGTGACCTTTCCCTAGAGTCGTGCAGGACCTTAACGGAGGGCAGGTGGCAGCTGATAACTCTCTCAGCAGACCGGACAATCCTTTGCAGTTTGCCCTTGGACCGGGCAAACGTATTCCCTAACCAGACAGTGATCGAGGATGTGAGGACGGAATCTATTGCTGTGTTTACACAGGCAGCCCAATTCTGATCTTTTTTCCCACTAATTAGTCTTTTGACCAATCACATCAGATCTTTTCAAATCAGATCTCTTTCAGAGCTGATCTGATGGTCAAAAGACCAAAGAATGAAAAAAAGATCAGAATTGGGCTGCCTGTGTAGAACCGTATCAGTATTGTCTGTGAGAGCTTAATAGCGATAGTCATAAGTAAAGACGTGCAGGTAGAGGATCTGACACACCAAACTTATTCTGTAGATAATGTATTAGAAATTATAAAGCTTTCTCATTTCCTATATTGCCTTAGCAAGGCTTTTACAATACACCAGGTATAATTGAATAGGTAAGTCTAATATTGTTGTTCCTCCTTTCCTTATGTACTTTATTGTGTTTTATCCTTGGCTACTGTTACCCCTGCCAGTACTTTATTTTGTTCCAAATAAAACCACTTGAAAACACCACACAGCCCGTTGAGAGCTACAGTACCTAGGTGGCGCCTAATTGAACAACAATGTAACTAAATGTATGAAAGCTATGTTACTCACAGAGCTGTGTTGGATAGTAATGTTCTTTAATTCTCTTTGGGATCCAATTAGTCATTCTAATTAGGTAAATACGGATGTAAAGTGTTTTAGTATTCAGGAACAAGCACTCAACACACACACGTTTTACCCTGGTTGAGAAGGACGGAATGGAGTGTGTTTCTGATTGAACAGACAAACACCTAAAAGCTGAAAGCTCTGTCCTCCAACCAAGGACCTTCCTTTTAACTACAATATATATTTTACTATACACCATCCTGTTTCATTGATAACTGTCAGATATCAACCGCTATTAKGATATACAGGTACTGTACAGTACATATAAAATCAAATGTTATTGATCACATACACATGGTTAGCAGTTGTTATTGTGAGTGTAGCGAAATGCTTGTGGTGTAGCGAAATACTTGTCTGGTCTGGTATGACGTCAATTATGATTTCACACATATTGATATGCTACAGTTACTGGCTGATAAGGTATCATAAACTAAAGCCACTGGATACAATTGTATTATAAGATAAGAGTCAGTAACCATGTATTCATTGTCTTACAGAGAAAGATCATTGAGCTTACTGGAGCAACAATATCCAGCTCTTTTCTCTGTGAGATGTAGTGAGTCAGTAACCATGTTTTGTGAGAGCTACTGTACAGTAGCACGACAGCGTCAGTCTTCATTCAGTTCATTGAGTTCAATTATCTGAATCACCTTTTACCTACAGTACTGAATAACAGACATACTGTATCGATTAGACAGCAACAGGGATTCATAGAAGTGCTTTCATTCATGTTTTCCATGGCCCTTCCATTGCAGCTGACACACAATTAGCTGTCATTTCCCCCCTTTTTAGCTCCACCTGCTTCAGTTATAAATGGATACGAGAGAGAGAGAGAATGATCACCAACATTCTATTCATTTATTCTTATTGATACTGATTTGCATTTCATAGTCATGATGAATCACAGTGATTTGGTAGACTTGTCTTTACAAAAATGTACAATGATTTAATAAGAAAACATTTATTCCTGTAATGTCCCATTATAAATTCTTGCATCATCCCAATCGTTTAAAAAAAATCATATTAACTTCTAAAGTGCTGGCTTTGTTCCAATCAATCAATCAAATCAATATAAAAAGTCTTACATACTATACTGTATGATATATTATGTATATTGATTACATGGCTAACCCCCCCCCCCCCCCAGGGGGGTATGTTTAGGTTTTTCCCTAGCACTACACAGCTGATTCAAATAATCAAAGCAAGATAATGTGGAAAACCCTTCTCTAAGTCTCATTTGCACACTCTCTCACTGTCTTCTCTTTTGCTATCCTCTGTTCATCTCTCTCTCTCCCTCCCTCTCTCATCCTTTCCACATCTCCTCACATCCCTCTCTCCAGAAATAGTTGTTCCCGGTACTCTCTCCACCTCCTCACCCCTGTGTATCCCTCACAGAACTCCCTCACCCCCTCCCATAGCGACTTATTCAGATACACATGAACCATCACCCTCCCCTTCACCTCCCTCCTCTCCCTCACTTTCTCAAAATGGCCGGCAAGTGCCCTCTTTGCTGAAACTAGATCAGTTCCAAACATATCGATATTGAATCTCAGCGATCCTCCCTTGTACGGGATTGGATAAGGCGGAGTGTAAAAGCTGAGGAAGGAAGGTCTTTCCGGCTTGTCGGCCAACCAGGTGAGGTTTCGCCTTGCTAAGATCTCAAGGTTGCCTTTGATTGGTTGTAAGGGCTGCCAGTCTTGGATAATGGCACCACCAGGAAGTTGAACCCTGGAGGGGAGTTCAGGATCAAGGAGGATGTTCTTCAGGTGTTGCTCATCCTCTATCAAAACCATTTGAGGGACGCACCCACCTGGCTCACTTCCTGTGGTGGAATGTAGTTTGTTCCTCAGGTGTGAGACGAATCCCTCGAAACTGTCGGCCTCCCCGATGAATGAGAGAGCAGCCTAGAGAGAGAGAGAGAGAGAGAGAGAGAGAGAGAGAAAGACAGAGGGAGATTGAGAGGGGATGGGGTGGAGAGAGAGGGGGGGGGAGATAATGAGGGAGTGGGAGAGAGAAATTAAGAGAGAGAAAGAAAAAGAGTGGGTGAAAACAGTGCAGAGCAAACATATAGACGAGGGGGATGAAGCGGAGGTAGATGTAAAAAGAAGAAAAAGAGGGGTGGTTTGACACCTGAATTACGAGTCCATTGTGGTGTTTTCCCCCTTGTGAAAGGTGCAGCAATAGTTTGTGTGTGTGTGTGTGTGTGTATCTGTGTGTGCGCGCAAGTCTCTTAGCAATACAAGCACAGCCTATCCCTAACAAGCTCCCTCAGAAACTCAATGAATAAATCATCCATTCAACTTTATTGGCTGAGGTCAAAAGTAGAGCAATATATGGAACAGGTTCCATTTTGGAACAGGTTCCATTTGGGACGCACACTTTGACTCAGTTAAATTAGATATAACCGGTCTCCATGTGGTCCTCAATTGGACTACTACCGCAATAAACCAGTCTAACTGTTTCCATTAGTACACAGCACTGTTTCGTATTGTATTCACCACACCAGTACCCATGACACAGGCTTGCATCCCAAATGGCACCCTATGTGCGCTGTAGTGCACTGGAGACCTATGGGCCTTGGTCAAAAGTAGTGCACTATATAGGGGATAGGGTGCCATTTAGGACAGACACACATGCTGTTTCTTCCTTTAGTCAGGTGTTCTTTGAAAGGCAGTTGTATAGAGCACCACACGCCACACGCTGAGACAGACTTTTAACCACTCTGTGTTTCCAGGTATAAGATACTGACATTTGGGCTGGTTTCTAGGAAGAAATAGGAAATGCAGACAGTCTGTCTGGACATTTGCCTTTCAAATGGCTTTGACACAGAAGTAAAAATTCCAAAAATAAAATTTGTAGAAATACAATGTACAGAAGTGCTGACTATTTCAACCACTTTTATTACTAAAATAATATTGTCATTGATAAGCTGAGTCAGAATTTAGAAATTGAACCAGGATGTGAACATGAAGATAGAGTTTGGGTTGTGGTTGAGGTTAGGGTAAGGTTTGAATCGGGATGTGAACATGAAGCTATAGGATAAGGTTTAAGAGGGTTTCTGTTTGTGCTGATATAAAAACGTGGGTTGCACGGGCCTATTGCAACTTCCTCCTCGGTCTGCATATGTATATGGAAATTCAGTCTGGAGAGGGTGTGGGAACATGGGGCGGTGAATCAGTCTGGTCTGGAGAGGGTGGGGGAACATGGGGCGGTAAATCAGTCTGGTCTGGAGAGGGAGGGGGAACATGGGGCGGTAAATCAGTCTGGGTCTGGAGAGGGTGGGGGACATGGGGGGTAAATCAGTCTGGTCTGGAGAGGGAGGGGAACATGGGGCGGTAAATCAGTCTGGTCTGGAGAGGGTGGGGGAACATGGGGCGTAAATCAGTCTGGTCTGGAGAGGGAGGGGGAACAATGGGCGGTAAATCAGTCTGGTCTGGAGAGGGAGGGGGAACATGGGGCGGTAAATCAGTCTGGTCTGGAGAGGGTGGGGAACATGGGGCGGTAAATCAGTCTGGTCTGGAGAGGGTGGGGGAACATGGGGCGGTAAATCAGTCTGGTCTGGAGAGGGGGGGAACATGGGGCGGTAAATCAGTCTGGTCTGGAGAGGGGGGGAACATGGGGCGGTAAATCAGTCTGGTCTGGAGAGGGAGGGGGAACATGGGGCGGTAAATCAGTCTGGTCTGGAGAGGGTGGGGGAAATCATCTGGTCTTGGAGAGGGTGGGGGAAACATGGGGCGGTAAATCAGTCTGGTCTGGAGAGGGTGGGGGAACATGGGGCGGTAAATCAGTCTGGTCTGGAGAGGGTGGGGGAACATGGGGTAAGTTTTTATTCAACACTACTACAAAACATAAAACGCGCTTCTTTCTACGTCCACTTGCGTTGCAGCTGCAATGAATGAGTAGCCAAATGTATCGATAGCCCTGCCTTTTCATTATTATTAGCAGCCCGTCGTGTGCGACTCGAGTTTCACCATCAGGTGGAAGACTGTGTCCTCTCTCTCTGGTCAGTCTCACCAGAGGAAAGGAAGGAGAGAGTAGAGACCGTGAGAGGTGGACCCCTCTGCTGCTCTCTCCCTCCCTCCGCTGATACTAATGCCGTGTTCAAAAAAACTGGGAACTCAGAAGTCGGTAATCTTTGACTTCCGACTTCAGTGCATTCAAGACAACTGGGAACTGGATTAGACCGGGATAAATCGTTTTGAACGGTTATACAACTCGTAAACTCTAACCAAGTTCCCAGTTATCTTGAAAGCAACATGACCATCAGATGCAGTTATTATCAGTCCAGTCAAATTAAAAAGCAAATTAACAAATTATTCAAATTTTTGCCCAGCTGTGCCTTGCAAGTGTTACACAAACTGATCTATTTTGTTATCAAAACTCGAGTTTTGAAATATAATATAGCCAATATGCTGTGATACTGTATTAGGCCTACTTCACAAACCTCATTCCTACAGAACTGTTTTTATTTGGTTAATGTTACATTTTCATGTTTTTTCCCCCCCGGAGTGGGAAATCTGCGATTTGATCTTGACTCAGAAAAGGTTGGTGACCACTGGGTTATGGGGAAAATCAAGCAATCTGTTCTGTGGCTGAATTCAAGTATTTTTTGTTGTGTTATTAAACTATGTAACCCTTGTGTTGCATAGTTTGTAACGAGAGCCCACGAGTTCTGTTAATAACAGTTCTGTTATTGACAGCGCCCCCTTTCAACCTATCACAAGACCAAAAAACGTATCTCCCTTCCTCACCTTACGACTCTGAGTGGCCCTGAGGAGGTCAGGAGATAGAAGACAGATGCCTTTGGCAAGTCAGCAGAACATCTTATGATCTGTATATGTTACTGGATAAACGACCAATCAGGATATGAGTACTAAGAGATTGCAAGGGAGGGACTTTTTATTCCTACTCTTTGTCACAAAGAGAAAATGGCGCCAATAGCGCAAATTACATGTAAACACGTTTTATAAACACTGTATTAAACTGAAGGACTCATGACATGTTGTTATAACTTGAAACATAATGTAATATCTCTTCTGATCCTCCTATGTAAAAAATAAAATAACGGACATTTTGCCGTAACATGAATGTACGCACTTTTACACAAGGAGTGTTGGGTACATACAGGCTACGCCGTATCATATTAGAGATTGTGAAACGGACTTCTGTTCAAGAAAAGCATGCTATGAACACTTATGAGTAAGTCTTATACCCTGACCACACCGCTCGCGTCGCGCACACGAGCGTTGCAAAATAAATGTAGAAATCTATGTTATTCAATTATTGCACCCACACTGCGCGTCTGCGTTGCCAAGCGCTAAAATAGAAATCAGTTCTATTTCTGACGCAGATCGCGCTGCAAGTTCTGCCTCTCCCATCTCCTCATTGGTTTATAGAAGCAGGTACCCACGTGCCATCTCCTCATTGGTTATACCCACGTGAGTGATTGAAAGACGAACTGTGTTGCCGGTCGTCGTGGTAATACTATGAAGGTTTAGATGCCAATCACCATATAAGTTCAATGATGAAAAAGCCTGGAAGGAGGAGAGATGACTAGAAACAATTTGGTTGACCGTTTTGTGTGTGGATTAATTGTCTGAGTAGAGGACCTTGTGCATTTCAGGTAAAATAACAACTCAATGTTTATATCCCAGGACAAATTAGCTAGCAACAGCAAGCTAGCTAAATAGGACAAATGAGCTAGCAAGTGCAAGCTAACTAGCTACATTCCCATTTCCATAATTCCATTTCCTAAATTAATGTCATTGGTTCAGAGTTTGTTTTGATATTTTAACCTGCGTGTCGTGATCACGTTTGGTGTGGGGGGGACAAAATAAATGTATGCACGATGGCGCACACGCGCATCCGGTTTGGGTTCCGTGTCAGGTTTATCTCAGGCTGGGGATGTTGTGGTGGATTGTCTTGGTGAAAGTAAGCGGGAGAGTCTCACAATGGGCTCTGGGAAACAGACTGTGTGGGGTGGGTAGGAGGTAGGTGGAGAGGTTAGTATTGGGGAGGGTTCAGAAGGGAAACTGTCTGGATTGGTTTTCCCTTTGTTTTGTCCGATCATCACAACTTTCTCCACCTTTACCCCTTTCTCCATAGTCACCACCCCAGAGAGGTCTTGGTGTGTATTGGGTTGGGTCCCTGTGTTGGGTTGTGGTTGAGGGTTTGGGTTAGGGTTGTGGTTGAGGGTTACGGTAAACAAAACCCTTCAAACAGTTTTCTACACCACTCAGATTTTTTAAAAGGTTGAGTGTTTGTATAGTACAGTAAAGTAAATTATATATAGTAAAGTATACAGTAGTATAGTATATATTAGTATAGTATGAATTATAACTCACCCGTCTCCCTAGCTCTGTGAACTTGGATAATGCCTGTGTGGGCCCAGCTGAAGGGTCGTCAGCCTTGGTTTGTCTCTTGGTCCTGACGCTGGGGTACAGCTGCTGGATGTACTGGTCAGCAAATCTGTATATGTATACATTTCGTACATTTGTCTTTAATTTACGATGGACTTGAGCTGTGTATGTGACGTTATTTGGTGTTTACTATGTTTGTTGCTGTTCTTTTTTGTTGTTGTGTGTAAAAAAATTAAATCTGCAAACGAATAAATCATATAAAAAGATCAGCAAACCTCTGGATAACCCTAGCCACGCCACGACCCCTCTCGCTGGGGCACACCCTCAACCCCTCCACCACCACCGTACACCCCTCGTCAACGATTAGACCAGACTCCAGCGCCACCTGGGGGAGAGGGGAGGGATGACGATGGATTTAGGGATGGATGGAGGAGGCAGAGGGAGGGAAGGATGGATGGTAGAGAGGGAGAGAGGGAGGGATGGAGAGATACAGAAGGAAGAAATAGGGATGGAAGTAGAGAGAGAGAGAGAGAGAGAGCGAGAGCACTACACACTGACCAATTTGCCGTCTCTGCGTCCCAGTATAACCACTCTGTCAGGCTCCGTCATCCAACCGGCATAGCGATGAGGCAGGTAGTCATTCCCTCCGTAGATGTTAACAGAAATGGACATGACGTCATCGTAGTCCTTTTGTTCAGCCACCCAGAATGTCAGGCCGTCGCTCTCCCCAACACAGCTACCTGCCATGGTTTCTGTCCTGTAAAAGTTGTGGTTTACAAACAATGGAGTAAATAATTATTGGCTATATATCAGTGGTCAGCAACCGGTCAATCGCGATCAACTGGTTGATCTCCAAGGCATTCCTAGTCAATTGGCAAACATTTCTGTAAAAAAACAAACATGAAGCCTTACATTTGTTTTTATTTATATTTGCTGTTCTTGTTTTTAGAGGGTGTTGGCGGTAGGTGCAGCGAATTCAGCTGCCCTGCGCACTGGATAGGTGAAGTGTCCCCATTCTTTCCCCCGGAGGGTCCAGAGATCAACTCAAGTGCACTACAAGCCTACTGCTGGCCAATCGCATGGCTCAGATTACAGTGTCTGCAGTAACGTAGCAGGTGTAAAAGAAAGGTTCAGCAAAGTTGATATTGTGAGATTAAAACGTTTAAAACCATGACTAGAGAGAGACTGTCAATTAATACAGCAAAGAGCTGCTGTTTTTACGAGTGAGTTCATGTTTAAGTTCCTACTCAGCACTGTCAACACTTTTTATTCAACACTTTTATGAGCAATAAAATGCAACCTCATCCTACTTCCACTTGCGCTACAACCAGCACTGCAGCTGTAATGAATGAGTAGGAAAGTGTATCGATAGGCTTGCGTTGTTATTATTAGTGGCAGGGGTCTTTTTCAATATCGAGGAATATGTCACTCTCTGTTCATAGGAGTAACAACAATTTGTGCATGAGGCAGAAATAATGCGGTGCCACCTGAGTTTTGCCCTCACCTGGAAGACGGTAGAGGTGTGCAGTTCTCAAACAATTCATTATTTTTGATCAACGCTTTTTGACCTGCTCGTGGCTATGTTCATTTTAGTCGTTATTTTGACCTGCTAGTGCTGGCCGCAATGAGTCCTTCAGCAGGATTAATGCACGCTCCTCTGGCTCCAGAGACGTGCTCCGACCACCAACGGTCTGTCATATGCGCGCAGGAAAATAGATCAAGAGCATAGAAAAGAAAAATACATGTTTAGAAATGATAATTGATCGCATGGTGCAAAAATGACTGCAGCTAATTGATTATTGAATGTTATGGATACAGCTTTGTAGAACCAAAACTTACATTACACAGCCTCTGCTAACAAACTCGAACTCGAGAACGATTCGTTTTGGGGTTGCAGTTCGCGAACGACTGTGCTTATCATCTTGCCTGTCATGACGTTGGGTTGGGGGGTAGGTTTATGACAGTCATAAATACCTCTTTCCCCCTTTTTCTCTCTCCCTACTTTAACTGATGTGACATAAGAAAACCCCTTGGTTAACATAGAGATTCTGGGAACATCAGAAGTGGGGGGAAAATGAACTATATTCTGGTAATCCGACCAACTGAACATATGCGGTGGTACTTAAGGTATATTATGTCAGTTCGGTTGCCCTCTGACACATTCTCATCAATGATAGAATGACATAAACTCTACTGTGGAAAGTCTAAACGTCAGAGGTATCGGATTCACATGGAATTGTTGTTTAATTCAAATGTTTGAATATGAAATTATTTGTGAAGAGATTAAATTTAATTTTAGCTTCCACCAATTAGAGTTTGTTGCTTTCATAATTTTTTCCTCTGCTCACAGTGGCATGCCCCTGTGAAGAGGCATGGGTTATAAATTTTCAGACACACCCCTCTCCCTCCACTATAAAAGCCATTGACAAGAATATAACTTTCTGTTCCGGGCACACCAGGATGACAATCCGGTGTCAGAATGGTTCAGATAATAACTACAGAACTAAGCCAACAGCAGCATGGACTTTGATTGTGAATGGTATGAACTTTGAACTCGTATTCACTACAGAAGTGATATCTCCTAGCCGTCGAGTTAGCAACAGCTGCTACAATCGCAGGTTAGGAAGGACAGTCCGAGTATCCCGTCTACTACACACAACGTTACTCCAACGTATCCAGTGACTACCAGAGACATTCTCCAAAGGACAGAGGACTCAGGTTGGCAATACGGTCTTCCATCTACCACCAACCTACTGAAGCGCAGCTCAGAGTAAATATTTATTGCATTTTCCTTTTCAAATGGGCGGTAATTTAGAATGCATAAGATACTGTATTTACGATAGCACAGCTCACCTATGTTCCAGTCTCCCGCTCTTTCACTAAAACCCCGCCCCTTTTCTTTGTGTAACAAGCTGTCATATCTATTCGCCCGCTAGGGACGTTTTCCTGTATGACGTAATTTTGTGATCAAGTTATGATTTAATTGTATATGTGTGATTAGTTAGGTATTTAGTAAATAAATAATTAAACCCAATTTTGTATTGCTGTTCAACTTGTTAGCCAGGATTCTTGCAGATAATCAAGGATTTACAACTTTCAGATGAGACTGAATAAATGACGATTAATGTGACTGTTATGGATGTAAAATCTTTACTAAATCTTTAACCTCTTGGGAATAACCCCCCCCCCCCCCCTTTTCAATTTCCGCCTGAAGACATACCCAAATCTAACTGTCTCTAGCTCAGGCCCAGGAGCAAGGATATGCATATTCTTGGTACCATTTGAAAAGAAAACACTCTGAAGTTTGTGTAAATGTGAATTGAATGTAGGAGAATATAACACAATAGATCTGGTTTTGATAATACAATGAAAAAAACCATAAGTTCTTTCATTTTAAATTGTTGTATCATCATAATTAAAATGAACAAGATAAAACAAACATCTAGAATATGAACATGGGAACAATTTCAGTGAAAACATAAGGCAACAGTACTTGTGCAAAGTTTCAGAATGATAACTTCCAAAATGAGTGTGCTACATGACATTTATCATGAGGTCACCCAGGTGTCCCACACAAGTAGCCCAAATGTACCCAAGTGGCCAAATTGGTGAAGGTATCACATTCTGAAACAAAAACTATATACAAAATACCAAAATGGTATTCTAACACGCCCCACAAAAAAATGGAGGAAAAAAAATGGGAAAAACATTTTTAAATTTTTTTAATAAAAAATATTGGAATTTTTCTTATAATTTTCCCCCCCACAAATAATAAAATATACATTTAACAAATAAAATGGGTGACTATTTACACTTTCAATATTTGGAAGACCCTCAGTCCTCTATCAAATCAAATGTATTTACATAGCCCTTCCTACATCAGGCTAATGTCTCAATGTGCTATACAAGCCCGGCCTAAAACCCCAAACAGCAAGCAATGCAGGTGTAGAAGCACGGTGGCTAGGAAAAACTAGATAGGCAAAACCTAGGAAGAAACCTAGAGAGGAACCAGGCTATGAGGGGTGGCCAGTCCTCTTCTGGCTGTGCCGGGTAGATATCACAGTGTTGTAGAGGGTGCAACAGGACAGCACCTCAAGAGTAAAAATGAACAGTTTAGGTAGGGTTCCATAGCTGCAGGCAGAAACAGTTGAAACTGGAACAGCAGCAAGGTCGGGTGGACTGGGGACAGCAAGGGTCATCATGCCAGGGGGTCATGACGCATGGTCCTGGGGCTCAGGTTCTCAAGAGAAAGGAGGAGAGAAAGAGAGAGCATACTTAAATTCACCAGGATAAGACAGGAACATTACTCCAGATATAACATAACCCCACCCACTTTGCCAAAGCTCTAACCAATATTCTGCTGTTGATGCACAGATGCTATAGCAGTCTCTTTCTGATGTAAAGCAGAGGGTCACCGAGCATGTGGTGCATGTGATGGGCGACTTCATCTTGCAAACAACACAGCAACGCCTCCATGCTGTGCCCTTTTGGCCCTTAGGCACATCCATGTCTGCACAAATATATCTGGGCAGATGAACACTTGTGGCAGGAGCAGAAGGGACAGGGCTTGGTGCAGTGGTGCTGTGGCAGCAAGCTCCTTGATGAGCTGCTCTCTGAAGGCTTTCTGTGTGAGGAAGGGCTTCCACAGCTATTAGCCATTTCCTTGTGTAGGATGAATGCATTCACCACAGCAATGTCGACGAAATGATAGAAAAAGGTCTTGTACCATTTCATCGTCTTATGGAGAACATTATAATAGCCTATCAGCGCATCTGATAGGTCCACACACCTCCCATGCTCTTGTTGTAGTCCTTCACTGCAGTTGGAATGGGAACATTTTGGTGGTCCAATTCCCAGTACCATCCTTGATACGCCGGGCAACATGATCCCCATTGAAGGACTTGTGTATAGTTGAACACATCACGACTTCCCGGGTATCCATCCACTTTACAAAAAGCAGGCCATCTTCGGTATCCATCGCATGGCCCCGCTCAGCCGCTTAGGCATGTCGTTCACCTTGGTCTTCGAAAGCCCACCCGGTTGGTGCGAATGGTGCCACAAGCCACACTTCCCGCTTCCTCAGGTCTGTGAACAGGGTAGGGCTTGTGTAGAAGTTATCCACAAATAGTTTGTAGCCCCCTTCCCCAGCAGTTGGAAATCCAATAACTCCTCACAGAGTCATAGCTAGAGTCCCTTACCAGTCGCACAAGTGTTCTTCCCCTCATAGACAAAGAAATTGCATGTGTAGGCACACACAGAATCAGCCAAAACAAACAGCTTGTAACCCACTTGGTTGGCTTGTTACGCATGTATTGTTTGAGGCCAATTCTGGCCTTTGAGGCTACCATCCTCTCATCGATAGACAGGTTCTGGACTGGCTGAAAGTAGGTCTTGCAGGCCTCAACAATGCTGGAGTAGAAGGTTTGATTTTGCACCGTCTATCAAACGTTGCGTGCCTTTCTTCTTGTCATTCTCTTCATCAACCTTTGGGTCACTGATGTGAAGCGCCTGTGAAACCAACCAGAAACCTTTTGCAGGTCATAACAGTCATGGGGAAAGGCAGTTGGTAAGTGATGACGTCTTCCAGTAGTCAGTCAGGCCTCTTCAGCTTCACCAAGCCCCATGTAGATGACCATTGAAAGGTAGCAGTAAAAGTCTGACATGGATACAGGCTTCCATGCTACCTTTTGCCTGCCTGCTTCTTCTTCTTCCCAAACTTATTCGTGTTAGACACGAGTGAACCTCAAACAGAATGGGTGAAAACCACTGGGAAAGCTCAAGTGGGCTGTATGTTGTGCTCGAGTTCACCTGAGGCCAGGCTCCCTTTTCGGTCGGAAGTTGGCTGGGGTGGCTCCACACATCTTCCAGGACAGTGTGCCAACGCCCTTCTGTCCCTTCTCTAGCAGGTGGCACACTTCCCCTCTTCCTCTTCTTTGTCGGCGCCTTCACACCGGTAGATGGCCCAGAGACAGCAGGGGTCCGGCTGGATGAACAAGTTGGCGCTGGGGCGGTGCTGGGGGCTCCCAGTCGGATCAGTGCCACTGTGAATCAAAATTTTCAGTTAGAATAGTTTCACATATGGCCCTGTATCAACAGGTATAATAAACTATACATTTTTAAATTTAGAGAGAGAGAGAAAACATGGAACTAAAACAATCACTGGTTTCAAATCAATCTGTGGCCATGCTACCATAATATATTGTCAAAGTACAGTACACATGCTGGCTGTATGTGTTGGAGTAGAGTACACATGCTAGCTGTATGTGTTGGCTGTTACATTCTACAGAAATACATTTTTATTTATTTATTTAGAGAGAGAGAACATGGAACTAAACAATCACTGGTTTCAAATCATATCTGTGGCCATGCTACCATAATATATTGTCAAAGTACAGTATACATGCTACACAAACGTACCCTCACTCACAATGAATAGACCACGTGTACGTTACACATTTCATAAAATGTGCATATATTGCAATTAAAACTAAAAACAATCACAAATAACATTTTATATTACAAACAACGGCATTAGCATGACAAGAACTTACCAATCCAAAACGATATCCTCTCCTTCTAAGAAATATGCCTCCGTTTCAGAATCAAATGAATACGCTCCAACCGATTCTTCCTCAGATAACATTTCTGTATCTGTATCACCATCAATTTCCTCTAAAATTGCCTCTACATTGCTATATCTAGTCTTGGACTTAGCTTTCCCAGACTTATTCGCCATGATGTACGATGAAAATAAAGTTGAAGATGCACGTTGCCGAAATACCGCTGTGCGTAATAACTTTCAGACCTTCCTCGTTGAAATGCGTTTTGAAAAGACTGCTGTTGCGCACACGTTCTCCGTGTGAGTTCGTCTCCAAACAAATTACCATTTGATAGTGCCATTTACCTCTGTTCATTGGCTATCTAACCAGCTAGATTTCAAGACGATGAGTGGTCATTGGGTTAAAATACAGTCAATCAAAGAGACAATGGTCATCCGATTGGTGAGCAAATGAGGTCGGAGGTCGATGTCTTCCAATCGTTTTTTTCGGATCAATACGTCCCGCAAAATGGCCCATCAAGTTTGGTTGTGTTACAAACAAACAGTTGATTTCAATGAAACCTAACCTGACTGGATAACGTCAGGTTTAGTCAGTGTATTTAGGTCGGATGTTTCGCCAAAACTTTTATGACATGAAATTCAACGACATAAGCGTTCACAAAATGTTTCGTMTTAGGCTATAAAAAATGGATTTAACCGAACAAAAGACCATTCAGTGTGTAACAATGAGCCTTGGGATTGCAAACAGAGAAAGATTTTCAACAGGTAAACCATTTCTTTCAACACAATCTGTGATAATGTTACGCTTGTGCTGGTTGAAAAGTATTTATTTATGGAGCGCTGAGCTCAGATAATCGCATCCTATTCTTTCGCAGTAAATCATTTTTTAAATCTGACAACGCAGTTAGATTAGCAAGATTCGAGGCTTTTGAAGCATGTAAGACACTTGTATTTTCAGGAATGTTTAATATGACTATTTGTGGCGATCACCGTATGTTGTCTATTTTCAAACCCGGATCCGGGATCAGTACTAAGTAGAGGTTAAGAGTTTATTCGAAAGATAACAGCTCTATAAATATTCTTTCGTGGTGTCCCTCTCTAGTTAATTAACATTTACATGATTAGTTCAATCAGGTAATATTAATTACGGAGAAATTATTTTATAGAATAGCATGTCATAGCAATTAATCTGGCATAGTCAAAGACACGACATATTGGTGCCCCCTGCGTGGAGTCTAAGATAGAATGAGGTTTTCATTTTGATTCAGCCTGTATAAAATTGAAAAGCAGATTACATAATATACCACGTTTATTATACACATTTTTGGAGTGATAGACAAGCATTGTTGGGTGTGTGTGCGCTGAAGATTCCCCCGCCCCGCGCTGTTCTCTGACGTAGTCAGTGGATAATGTAAGCGAATACATTTCTTGTATGAGGCTGAGAAAGTTAATTATAGAAATCTGAGAAATAGTGAGTTTGGCCAAACGCAGGGCTATTTCTGCCTGGCGCGTCTCATACGCGGGTAGGCGAGGTCATTATTAATTTCTCGAGCGAGAACAAAGAGCCAGCCGATTGAAATTCGGGAGATATAGCGCGACCAGCGATAATTATCTCTCTCTCTCTCTCTCTCTCTCACTCTCTCTATCTCTCTCGCGCGATTCAACGCGAGGAGACCACGGTGCATTTCGTGTTTACCGCGTGTTCCGGTTAAAACATCGTCAAAAAACGCCGAAAAGGGTTTGAACATAATACGTTATAAGTAAAACCTTTTCCCTGCCAAGGGAATCCTACGTTCTACATTTTCAGGCACAAAGGAGGGTTAGCTGGCACGAGGTGCTAAAGCTAACAAGGGAAAATAGCAAAATTAAATTGTTTTTCTGTGCACGCGTGAAAATTTCTCCGCCTCGCGGAAGGAATCCGCACCGGGTAGTTCGTTTTTATTTCAGCGTGTGAAGTCATGTGACCCAGCTGAAGTGTGCCCAGTATATTCGTATGATGGAGATTATATATTCAAGTCACCTCAAGTCATTACTTATGATAACCAGACGAATTCAAGTGTCTTAAGTCAATTGAACCTAATTAGTGTAAATCTGGCCCATTTAACAGTCTGAAATAGATATTTAAATAATATCAAATTGTTGAGTTTCTCTAAATAAGACATTGCAAACTTTTTCCAACTGAACCGATCTAGATGTAGCAACTTCTAGGTTATTAAAGTTTAATTCACAAATATGCCTATACAGGTTTGATCTTATCATTAAATTTGGATCAATCAGTAAAATTTTGGGTTTTTTCAAAACATTCAGTAATCCAGTACTGACAACCGCCCGCCCAGGGGAAATCCATGTGTTTTCGCCTTAGGGAGAAGCGGGCGTGCCACAGTGTTGAA
>NW_019943044.1:198137-204998 GCF_002910315.2 Salvelinus sp. IW2-2015 | reverse complement strand
AAAGAGGAGAGAGGAGAGATATCGAGTACACCTCCATTGAGCTATGCTATATCTAGATGCGTAGTTCCGACATGTCACGACATATTTTTATTTAAAATGTTTTGTGTTGTAAATTTACCTGCATGACCAGATATTATCCTAAATCTATAGAGCCCCAATTTACGTGATATACAATTGCAGTCTTGATCTCATTGCTGCAACTCCGCCAACAGGCTTAGAAGAGCCGACGACAAAGTGACTAATGCGTGGATCACGCATATCACATAAGACACCCATCTTCAAGCACTGCATAAACACACCTCACAAACCCCATACAGTATGCTAACCATCAAATAACCCCATACAGGTATCTACCGCCACAACGATAAATCCCACTACAGCGCTGACCTACACATCAATTCGTAAGCACTCCATCACGACAGTATCTACCGATCAACTAACATCTGACACCACATATAGTCAAAGTGTTGTATCGGATAGCGAAACACATATTAACAAACCCTGCCACAACAGTCACATCGAGACCATCAATGCCTGCCACATCATGACAGGGACAGCTCTTACCAATCATACCCCATGACAGCGTAATCTCAACCCAGCGAATACCCGATAACAGGGGTATCAACCATCAAATACCACGCGATAACCAGGTATCCGTCAAGCCATCATATCGCCATAGCAGTAATCCACCCATCAATACCCCATACAGTATCTACCATCAATACTCCATACAGTATCACCATCATACACCATAAGCACACGAATTACCACTAAAATTTTAGAGCAGTAAGCTAAGAAAGTGTACACGACGCAGAGCCCAATCAGATCACCAACGCTACCAGTAATCTACCATCAATACCCACACCAGCCAATACCATCACTTACACCACTCCAATCATCACCACATGAACAGGTACAGTAAAGCTCCGGTACACACCAAAAATATCTCGAGCGTTGCTCGCCTATAGACTCCCAGTCAGCAAACACACCCTGGGGATTTCAATAAACAAAATATCTAACAATCAATACCCATACCAGTAATCCACCATCATACCTGAACCCCACACTCAATTAGCATTAATATGTACCAAAGTGCAATACCACTTGCGAGGACACAGTACCCACAGTCGAGATTAACCACCAGTACCAGGATCTAGCCACCCATTACTCGCAATCACAACTCCAGCCAACTTAATAACCCCATACTCATGGTGGACAAGTGAGTCCCCGTACACCACAACAGATCTACTCTACACCACCCATTACACGTAACCATGTCAGAGCTCTATCCAGAGTGAGCACTGGCCAGAACAGCTACCCATAAGCCAAGCTGCCCAGCGCTGAATGTACAGAGATACACCGGCGACCTGAGGCTATGCTAAACACACCAATTCAAACACATCGCACATGTCCGACGGAGAGAGGAGTGGGTCTAGCCCACCAATAACAGTGGTAAGAAAACCTCAGCAGAGGTGTCACATGTAAATACCCAGCGAGAACAAAGATAACATCTAGGAGTGAGACTCCTAGATATAATTGTTTAACTGTATTCAATTAAGACATGCAATTACGACGTTATTACACTATTACCATAGAGGCCTGTTATACAGGAGTTTAACAAGGTGATACGGGTCATCACCATCAATAGCCGCCATACAGGTGAGATTTCCACTTCTATGCGAGAACCTCGAGGGCCATATACACTAGTTATCACAGTATATTAAATCACCAAAGGATAACCAGGTCACACGATTATAATAAGGTATCCACCAAATCAATACAATCACCAAACAAACATGTAAATCTATAGCCATGCACAATACCATCCATATCAGTATCCACATCAATACCCATCATACAGTATCTACCATCAATAATCCCCATACAGTATCTACCATCAATACCCCATACAGTATCCACCATGAAATACCCACATACAGTAATCTACCATCAATACCCATACAGTATCTACCATCATTACCCCATACAGTATCCACCATCAATACCACATACAGTATCTAACCATCAATACCCATACAGTATCCACCATCAATACCCCAACAGTATCTAACCATCAATACCCCATACAGTATCTAACCATAAACCCATACAGTATCAACCCATCAATACCCCATACAGTATCTAACCATATAATACCCCATACAGTATCTAACCATCAATACCCCATAACAGTATCTACCATCAAATAACCCCATAATCAGTATCTTAAACAAACCCCATCCAAAAACCAAATAACCCCATACAGTATCTACCAATCAATAATCCAATACAAGTATACTCTACCATCAATACCCCATACAGTATCTAACCATCAATACCCCATACAGTAACACTTCATAACATCACAATAAACAACCATTTCAACATGTAAAAATAGTTCGATGAAAATATCAGGTAAACAATTGTTTGATAAATATTTTGAGGGAAATATTTAAACATTCCAGAGATGAGCAAATGTGCCAATAAGTCCGCTTATCACACACACAAACACACACACACACACACACCCTCTCCCCCCGACCCACCATTCCTTCCTCAAATTCCTCCCATATGATAAGAGAGGGTGGCAGCGGTGGTGCGATGTGGGAGGAAACTCTCTTCTCAGCAGGCTCCCTGCTACAATAAATGAAGAGATCACATTATATATTTATATTATATATTTATTTCCCAGTCATTATGATTCTGCCCCCAAGAGCCGACATCCTCCTGTTGTTGCTAGTGTGTTCTCCTGGGAGCATTCATTTTGTTTGGTCTAGATAACAAAAGGACAATAATTAAAAGTTACCAAACCAGACTCAAAGCTTGGCATGCAGTTTGTATTGCTGTGGTTTGTATATGTAAACACGGGGAATAAACTATTGAGGAAAGTTGTTTATAGGTTTAATTAAATGGATTTAAAGAAAAGCTACAGGCAAAAGCTTTATCCCATGTATTAAGAGGTTGGTTATTGTTGGCTATTGTTTCAAAGGAACAATGGTTTAATGTTAAAAAGCCTTTTGGGATGTCATTTTGCTTCACATGCTGGTATGTTGTGCTGAGCAAGAGTAATGACAGTAGACATTGTTAAGGAAGCATAGTACATAGTAGTTGTATTGCTTCTTTAATCAGGACAACAGTTTTCAGCTGTGCTAACATAATTGCAAAATGGTTTTCTAATGATCAATTAGCCTATTAAAATGATCAACTTGGATTAGCTCACACAACGTGCCATTGGAACACAGGAGTGATGGTTGCTGATAATGGGCCCCTGTACAACAATGTAGATATTCCATAAAAAATCTGCCGTTTCCAGGTACAATAGTCATTTACAACATTAACAATGTCTACACTGTATTTCTGATCAATTTGATGTCATTTTAATGGARAAAAAAAAATGRTTTTCTTTAAAAAACAAGAACATTTCAAAGTGAACCCAAAKTTTTGAACGGTAGTGTATATACACTGCTCAAAAAAATAAAGGGAACACTAAAATAACACATCCTAGATCTGAATGAATGAAATATTCTTATTAAATACTTTTTTCTTTACATAGTTGAATGTGCTGACAACAAAATCACACAAAAATATGACCAAATGGAATCACATGTATCACGCCATGGGAGGTCTGGATTGGAGTCACACTCAAAATTAAAGTGGAAACCACAGCTACAGGCTGATCCAACTTTGAATTAATGGTCCTTAAACAAGTCAAATGAAAGTCTCAGTAGTGTGTGTGGCCTCACACGTGCCTGTATGACCTCCCTACAACGCCCTGGGCATGCTCTGATGACGGTTGGTGGATGGTCTCTCTGAGGATCTCCTCCAGGACCTGGACTAAGATCCGCGAAACGTTCTTGGAACAGTCTGGTGGTGCAAGTGCCGTTGGTGATGGAGGAGACAATGATGTCCACAGATGTGCTCAATGGATTTCAGGTCTGGGGAACGGGCGGGCCAGTCCATAGCCATCAATGCCTTCCTCTGCAGGAAACTGCTGAATCACGTCGCAGCCACATGAGGTCAGCATTGTCCTTGCCATTAGGAGGAACCCAGGGGCCCAACGCGCACCAGCATATGCGTCTTCTACAAGGGGTCTGAAGGATCTCATCTCCGGTAACCCTAATAGAATCAGGCTACCTCTGGCAGCACATGTGGAGGGTGTGCGGCCCGCCAAAGAAATGCCACCTCCCACCATGACTGACCCACCGCAACCGGTCATGCTGGAGGATGTTTGCAGCAGCAGAAACGTTTCTCCAGGCGTCTCCCAGACTCTGTCACGTTGTCACATGTTGCTCAGTGTGGAACTGCTTTTCATCTGTGAAGAGCACAGGGCGCCAGTGCGGAATTTGCAATCTTGGTGTTCTCTGGCAATGCCAAACGTCCTGCCGGTGTTGGGCTGGTAAGCACAACGCCCACCTGTGACGTCGGGCCCCTCATACACCCTCATGGAGTCTGTTTTCTGACCGTTTTGAGCAGACACATGCCAATTTGTGGCCTGCTGGAGGTCATTTTGCAGGGTCTGGCAGTGCTCCTCCTGCTCTCCTTGCACCAAAGGCGGGGGTAGCTGGTCCTTGCTGCTGGGTTGTTGCCCTCCTACGGCCTCCTCCCGTCTCTGATAGTACTGGCCTGTCTCCTGGTAGCGGCTCCATGGCTCTTGGACACTACGCTGACGAGACACAGCAAACCTTTCTTGCCACAGCTTTGCATTGATGTGCCATCCTGGCTGAGTGCACTACCTGAAGCCACTTGTGTGGGTTGTAGACTCCGTCTCATGTACTAACCTACTAGAGTGAAAGCACCGCCAGCATTCTAAAAGTGACAAAAACATCCAGCCAGGAAGCATAAGGAACTGAGAAGTGGTCTGTGGTCACACTGCAGAACCACTCCTTTATTGGGGGTGGTCTTGGCCTACTTGCCTATAATCCACCTGTTTTTCTATTCCATTTGCACAACAGCATGTGAAATGTATTGTCAATCAGTGTTGGCTTCCTAAAGTGGACGTTTGAATTTCAACAGACCGTGTGATTGATCTTGGAGTTACATTGTGGTTGGTTTAAGTGTTCCCTTTATTTTTTTGAGCAGTGTATATAAATAAATTTGGTATGTGTATGTGTGTTAAAAAAAAAATTTACCAGATGGTCGTTACATATGCTGTTGGCCCACATCTTTATGTAGCATTGGGCAAGTTCCATTATATGCCCTTGCCCAACACTCCTATATGCATTTTTATATCCCATAAACAGCACAGATCCTTGCTTACTGTTTGGTATTGACAATTTGAAGATCATAGGCCCTTAATTTAGGCTTTTCATATCCACCAATTCCAAACTTCCAAATAAAACCACACATGAATCAGCCCACTGATTCAGAAAGAGGTGAATTTTTCAACACACAGGCTGCATCCCAAAGGCACCCTATTCCATAAGTGAAACTACTTTTGACCAGAACCCTATGGGCTTGGTGGACAAATAGTGTATATAATAAGGAAAAGGATGCCGTTGGGATGCCAACCTGTGTAAACATGACTTCTGGTAGATTGGGCCTACATGGGAAGTAATTGAAGGGAAGGATAAGGTGTGAATTTGAGAGGAGCAGACTGACAAGTGAAGGACAGAACTATTGTCTAACTGTATTGGTTAGATTAATAGAAAAACAACTCATAAGGAGAGGCAAAGGACAGCATTTCATCAACTGATGGAATCATGATGATTCATCCTGAATCTGTAGCATGACATCAAGATAAATGAAATATACTGCAACATTATAAAATCAAGAAAAAAGACAGTGAAAATCATCGAAATGACTCCATAGGCCTCTTATCCAGAATAATACACATTTCATTCCCACAGAACACAATCTCAACTTCTTTCCATTGTTCCATACTACTGGTAACAAAAAGAACCCAACATGCTCTCTCTACTATTAGCCTGTGACCTCTGCCCCTGTTTTCCACTGCCCATGGCCAGGTGTTGCTGACCATGTCACCTAGGTCAGCAGGTGGTTCAAATGAACAAATATGCAACACCTTTGTGGTTTAAAACTGCCTTAGTGGTCTGCCAGGTGTTTTGAACAAATAACAAGAATGTCCTTCCATGTATGATTATAATCATGGTGTATATTAGACAGTTGTTGTCCGTTCTGATCATGGGGACACACGACTATTATTTCAGCCTGCACTATCACCTGATTAAACTAACAAGGGTTCGATGATTAGATGATTAGTTGCAATCAGGTGTGTTAGTGCTAGGCTGGAACAAAACCCTGCCATGCTTGTGGGTCCCAGGACCCAGCCATTTACATACACTGATCAAGACAGAGTGAAACCCTTTTACAGAGTAAGAGCTACTGGTAATATCATCCTTTATCAAAGATGTTGTATGTGGCCCCGATGTAACTGTACTGTAGGGAGCAGCAGCAGGTACATGACAGGAGAATGATGAGGAGTTTGACTGTGCGTCAGTGTTCTCTTTGAATGAATGGAAGACTTTAGCTAGCTAAGCCTAGGGGGGTAGAGGAACTATCAGCTAAACTCCTCGCTACTTCCCACAGACTCTCCCTACTCCCTCTCTCCTCTTCATTAAATACAGTTTAAGAAAAGTTCTGAGTGCCAACAGTCCATGGTACTGCTATGGCACTCAAAGAGGGAACTCACTGGGATTGAGTATATCGCCGCTAATGCAGGATGGGAGGGATGATCAGAAGAGCTGAGTGGAGAGAGGAGAGAGGTTTACTCCTGTACGACGGTGCTTTAATTACCAGGACAGTTCAACACAATTTCCCTCTCTCCCAACAGTGATCTCCCTTCTGCCCGAGCCAGTATCCTACACCACTACGCCTCCTGGGGCGGAGACAGACTGTACCCGC
>NW_019943044.1:193661-196726 GCF_002910315.2 Salvelinus sp. IW2-2015 | reverse complement strand
GCATTGTCGTTGATTGTGAAGTAAAGCTAGCCAAACGGTAGGACAAGCTTCACAGGCAAACACAAAGCAGTGATTGGCCAGCAGAAGCCTCAGGCAAGGTGCTGAATACYTTGGCTGTTAGGGGCTACTGTAGTACTTGATTTGCAGTTATATACGTCCTTGTTTTGAAAGCTAATTTACCCACGATCCCCTGGGAGAAAATGGTCACCGTCTGTCACATGAAAAAAACGTKAATTTGGCTCAACAGGTATGCCGTTTTTTCCGATGAGGGTGAAAAGTCACGTTTCCTCAAGTGTAGCCAATTGCTCTGTGGCGAAGGAGGAGTGAGGGAGGAGGATATCAATCACAGTTTATCATTAATGTGGAAATAGAAAGACATCGTACTCAAGGTCATTCCAATGAATAAGACTAACGCATGTCTAACGCAGAAATGGAAGGACACTTGGAGGAGAGAAGGAAGGAGAGATGAAAAGGAATAGGAGGAGAGGAAGAGGAGAAAGAAACGGAGAGGAGAGAAGAACATGAGAAAGAATTATGGAATGAGTGAAGAAAATTATAAAAGGAGAGAGAAWWWWWWTTMATAAAATAGATGGAATTCAATAATAATCCACAGACAAGTTCATTGCCTGAGTTCCTCGTCCTTTTGGGGACTTGGAGAGTACAGACAKTTCACACAYATTCTCTCCTTTAGGAACCATATGCTGCTTCTTAACCTTTCTGGATTGCTGTCATATGGCACACTATTGGGTTATACTGGCAAGCATTTGTGAGAGTTAAAAGACTGTGCATGCCGAGTTAATCGTGAAGTTTACTCCCAAGAAGACATTGACTTAATTCAGGATTGGATCAGGAATGGATTCAGGAGTATCATATTGGTCCCTTGTGTCACATACAGACGGCATAGTATTATTCTACACCTATCCAAATAGCTAGCTAATAAACATGCAATGAACAAATTATCCAACAACCAGGAACATTGTGCAGCATGTGAACTATTCAAAAAGCTTCATTGCCTGCAAATCCCTATCCACCCGTTCCTCAACAAGCTAGGATAAAGACAGACAGTTTGATAAAGCAGTCTGTTGAGGATTAAAACAACAGGAAAAACACGGAACTGAGAGAAAGAAGGGAGTGAATGACTTCAGGCCAGAAGCTGTCCAAAGCTACGCTGATCTATGACCACACACACACACACACACACACACACACACACACACACACACACACACACACACACACAGACAGT
Organism: Salvelinus sp. IW2-2015; assembly: GCF_002910315.2. NCBI lineage: Eukaryota > Metazoa > Chordata > Actinopteri > Salmoniformes > Salmonidae > Salvelinus > Salvelinus sp. IW2-2015. The sequence continues at coordinate 195,480 of NW_019943044.1, read as the reverse complement.
TTGATAAAGCAGTCTGTTGAGATTAAAACAACAGGAAAAACACGGAACGAGAGAAGAAAGGAGTGAATGGACTTCAGGCCAGAAGCTGTCCAAAGCTACGCTGATCATGACCACAACACAACACACACACACACACACACACACACACACACACACACACACACAACACACACACCACACACACACACACACCACACACAACACAACACCACACAACAACACACACACACACACAACACACAAAGTATGAACAATCACTAGCCAACGCCACTAATCACACACACGGCCAAATCGCACAGCACACACAGCACATACACACACACCACCACTCCAACCATTTGAAAGGAAATGATTAAGGAGTTAACGTTGGGGTCACCAACAATCGCTGCCATGTGTGGTGTCGTGGATTTGCTTACTGTTCACTGTAGCTAACGTTTTATACTCTCCACACTCGTTACGTCAAAACAGTAAATCACAGATTCTGAACAATGCACTCCTCTTTACAGATAGGAAGTCCCATACTGTAAGTAGGATTGTACAGGTAGGCATCCTCTTTTACAGATAGTGAACCACACTGTATGTTAGGATTGTACAGTGGAAGTCCTCTTTTACAGATACGTGAAACATACTGTTAGGTAGATTGTAAACAGTGGGACTACTTTTACAGATAGTGAATCCACATGTATGTATGATGTACAGTGGGATCCTCTTTTACAGATAGTGATCGCACACTGTATGTAGGGATTGTACCGTGGAGATCCTCTTTTACAGATAGTAGACTCCATACTGTAGTAGGATTGTACAGTGGAAACTCTCTTTTACAGATAGTGGATCCATAACTGTATGTCACGGATCCCCGGTACATGCTACTTGCTGTTCACTTGTTCACCAGCTCCGGAGGTCTACGTCACCGGCCTTCTGGCGTCACTGAACTGGATTCATTACCATCAACCCCGGACTGTCTTGTCTCATTACGCACACCTGGTTCCCGATTCCCACACCTGGTTCCATTCTCCTCACACCTGGTTCCCAATTCCCTGATTAGAATGTTATATTTTGTGCCCTCTGTTCCCCGATTGTCCTTGTGGTTATTGTTACCATGTCCGTTTGTCTGGAGTACTGTGTGCTGTTGTATCAGCTTTCCATGCTATTGTGCACTTGTTTTACAGGTCTCATCCCGTGTGTTGTTTAGAGGTTTACACCTCACTCTTTTTCCTTGGGTGGAGTAAATAAAACCCTTATACGTATTCCTGTGCCTGTCTCCCATCATTAGACAACTTGACACTGTATATGGGATTGTACAGTGGGATCCTCTTTTACAGATAGTGAATCCATACTGTATGTAGGATTGTACAGTGGGATCCTTCTTTTACAGATAGTGAATCCATACTGTATGTAGGATTGTACAGTGGTATCCTCTTTAACAGATAGGGACTCTATAGGGTTCAGAAACCAAAGCACTACACTCGATATGGAGTTGTGAATTGAATTCCTCCACACTCTGTAGGCTACACATGTATTGACAGACACATACAATATGACTGATCATTATAGACAACACATGGGTTTGACATGTGAGAGATGGAGATGATTAAGACAGAGACTGTAGTGACATAGTTCTCGCATTCAACCCCCAATGTTCTTACTTAGTTCCCTCTACTTCCAATTAGATTCCCAGAGTCACTTTTAAGCGCTTAATATCTAATTTTTGATTATGGCATTTGTGGGGTGTGTGCGTTTCTGTGTGTGTTGTGTATGTGTTGTCTTTGTGGGTTTCGTGTGTGTGTGTGTGTGTGTGTGTGTGTGTTGTGTGTGTGTG
>NW_019943044.1:177469-193636 GCF_002910315.2 Salvelinus sp. IW2-2015 | reverse complement strand
TCCCTGTGTGTGTGTTTCTCTGTGTCTTTACTTGTTGTGTGTGTGTGCAATGGAATGCCTTTATTTGCGCTTCTCTTTGTCTGCTTTCCACTCCACTGAATTAGACATCCCATGATGCCACAGTGCAGCGAAGCAGGAAATGATACTTCCGAGATCCACCGTGTTTTCAGATCTTTTAAATGTATATCTCCAAATGTGTGTGTGTGTGTGTGTGTGTCACTGTATGTGTGTGTATATGTGTGTCTGTGTATGCATGTGTGTAGTCAGCAGCCCCACACAGCCCTCCTAAGGAACACTTGATAAGCATTTGATAAAAAATAAGATAGTTCTCTCGTTGACTGTTTATTTTCAAGCGTTTGTGATCAAATGTAAGCATCGAATGCTCTGTGAGCTCTATGAGGGGGGCTGTTGTTGATGGTTGGTTCGTTTTTCAGTTTTTCGGTTAAGCTGGCTTGTTACCCTTCTTTATCGACTGTGTCGAATGAATCGTGAATCGTGAATCGTGAATGTAAAGAATGTAAAGCTTTACATCTTTGTAGAAATACAACATACTAGAGTACATCTCTCATCTCATCTCATCTCATATCTACATCTCACTTTTCATTATTCACGATTCATTCAGGATTATCCGTAATCATGGTTGCCTCCACATTAATGTGGAAGCGTTTGGAAACATATTCTATTCTTACTTACAATAAAATTAAATAAAAAATGGCACAATGCATTATTTACGATTAATTTCTATCAGGCACAAAATAATCTGAAACACAACCAAAATMAACTGCAAATGCATCCAACAACTTTGTAGAGTCACAAGCTTGATGTAGTCCTTTTGTGCTAGGGATATACGTAGGACTAAACACTCAACGTTTTACTACTTTACTTATAAGAATCTTTAGGTGGTTTCAAAAATGTTCACCCCTACCTTTATGAGAAAAACTTAATTACTTGTTAAACAAAATCTCTTTCTCTGAGCATTTGWATATAGATTAKAATTAGATARATTTCCAACTSTTTTTAGCATACAGTATAGCTCAGTATTTATAATYTTAATTTATAATAATATTCAGTCATTACTGTCCATCTTTATCGAAATTGTCAATATTTTCAGACCCCATTGTATATATGTTTATTTTATAACGTGACCCCGGTCATTTATCTGACAGATAACCCTCACCCAAAAATCCATGACCGTCACATACCTAACACCCAGTATATAGCATCATGTCTTAAACAGTTAACAGTATTAGACCCACCRCTAATACTGTTCACTGTATTAGGACCCACTCCTGAGGTTTTCTACACTGTGGTGCTCCCAACCCCCCTCYACATGTCAGTGAATGGTTTGACCCGGCCCTGTCTGACATCACAGCAGCTCTTTGGTGCCCATCACTCTGAGCTCAGGGAGGGGGGTAACTGTTGTTGCCGGGCCTCCCAAGTAGCGCAGTGATCAAAGGCACTGCATCACAGTGTTCCAGTGTCACTACAGCTTAGGGTTCAATCCCAGGGTGTGTTGTGACTGGGAGTCTCATAGGGCGGAGCACCATTGGTGTCCGGGTTAGGGGAGGGTTTGGCTGGGGTGGTTTACTTGGCTCCTCGTGCTCTAGCGACTCCTTGTGGAGGCCCGGGCGCCTGCATGCTGACCTCGGTCGTCAGTTGAATGGTGTTTCCTCCGACACATTGATACTGCTTCAGAGTTAAGTGAGCGAATGTTAAGAAGCAGCGTGGCTTGGCGGGTGATGTTTCGGAGGATGCATGACCCGACCTTCGCCTCTCCTAAGCCTGTTGGGGAGTTGCAGCAATGAGACAAGACTGCAATTGTATATCACGAAATTGGGCAGAAAATGGGGTAAAATTACAACAACAAAACATTTTTTAAATAAAAATGTCGTTGACAACTTCGGACACGCACAAGTTACAGCAATAGCGTCTCATAAATGTAATGACTATTGCAGCTGGCATGGTGATGACACAAAATATGATATTAATTTACACCCAGGAAGGGAGATATTTGAATGCCGTTCCTGTTGAGTAAGAAGAAAAGGTAGATAGAAGGTATACAGTATATACAAATATGAATATATTTTGATGTATTGTCARCCGCTTTAACCTCTGTCTTCTTCTAGGTTAATCTTGAGTTGTTAGAATACCAGAATAGTTTTTTTGTTTAAGTCATAGCAGCTTTGACTAATGTCTATTCTAAACAGTGTGTGRCAAATGTCAGGCAGAGTTCAAATGAAGTGTAGCTTGAATTCTGCATGTATGTATAGTACATGTAATACATTTACATGATATACAGGCTAAGTCAAGCATAAACACACTATAGCCATGCTGTCATACTAACAAATGTCTGCAGTTTGTGAAATCACACAAAGCCTGCTGTGTTCATATAATCAAATCAAATGTATTTAGAAAGCCATTTTTTACATCAGCAGATGTCACAAAGTGCTTATACAGAAACCCAGCCTAAAACGCCAAACAGCAAGCAATGCAAATGTAGAAGCTTGGTGGCTAGGAAAAAACTCCCGAGAAAGGCAGGAACCTAGGAAGACGCCTAAAGAGGAACCAGGCTTTGCGGGGTGACCAGTCCTCTTCTGGCTGTGCTGGGTGGAGATTATAAGAGCACATTGCCATTAAGGCCAGATTGTTCTTCAAGCTGTTCAAATGTTCATAGATGACCTGCAGGGTCAAATAATAGTCYCAGTGGTTGTAGAGGGTGCAACAGGTCAGCACCTCAAGAGTAAATGTCAGTTGGCTTTTCATAGCCGAGCATTCATAGGTCGAGATAGCAGGTGCGGTAGAGAGAGAGCGAGAGAGCAAAGCCTACTCGGTTCCTATAATCGCACATCAGTAAATACAGATTAAAAAACAAACCAATTCCATTCAAACGTCCCCTGCACTTTCTGAAACATTGCTTACAATATGAATMAAAAATACAGAGGGACAGTGGCCTGTTTACCAGTTAGAATACATTATCTTTCATAGCCAGCCTGCTTTACAAATGCTTCCTTATCTGTCAAGTCATGTATCACTAAATTCAATTAGGCCCACATAAACATTTTCATGTGTGGCAAGTGAGCTGTGAACGGGAATGGCAACGAACAACCTCAGCCAGAGACAGGATAGAGAGAGCAAGACGAAGCTATTTAAATAGAGACTGAGGCCAAGACTGAGACAGTGGTGGTAGAGACTATTTTTTATTTTATTTTTTATTTAAGTAGGCAAGTCAGACTACGGATTTTAAACATGAGCGAACTCCAGCTAGTAATGACTCTCTGTGCTGAGTGTGTGTGTCTCCGTCTGTATTTATCTTTGTCTCTGTCTCTGTGTGTCTCTGTGTGTATGTGTGTCTCTCTTTCTCTGTGTGTCTGTAGCCCTGTCTCTGTATGTGTGGGGCTCAGTCTCTGTGTGTGTGTGTGTGTCTGTCTCTGTGTTTCTCTGACTCAGTGTGTGTGTGCCTCTGTGTGTGTGTCTGTCTCTATGTGTGTGTGTCCTATGTGTGTGTGTGTGTGTGTTGTGTGTGTGCGCATGTGTGTCTCTGTGTGTGTGTGTGTGTGTGTGTGTGTGTGTGTGTGTGTGTTGTGTGTTGGTGTGTGTGGTTGTGTGTGTGTGTGTGCCTATGTGTGTGTCCTCTCTCTTCTCCCTCTATCTCCCTGTCTCAGACCACTCCAGCTCCATCTACTCATCCTGCCGTTGCCCATGTTAGTGTTAATCTTCCCCATGCTGAACACTCCCTCTAGTGATGGACACAGGCATTCCTGGAGACGAGCCAACAGGCACTGTGAATGTTGCCATCCACAACAGACTCACAACAGACAGCCCTCACAGCTAGATTGTATGTGATAATGTGATGTTTCACTGCAAACTAGGAAACATAGTGTATTGAAGAGGATGGTTGATACTGTAGGTCTTAGGGTATATGTCTATACTGAATAGAAACACTGCATGAACTCCCTCTCTCTTCTCTGTCCCTCATTTCTCTTTCACAAATACATCCCTCACACCAATTGAAGAACATCCTGATTTAACAATGTGCAAAGTATGTTCAGAAAGAAAACCCACGTGTACATTTAACCATTAGAAAAGATAAACAATGTAATGGTTTGTCAATAGGGCTCTGTCCTTCGGGGTTGCTCACTGCCAAGCCAGCGTCATATGAAGATGGTACTATAACTACAGTCAGTGAGCACGATATGCTATATCAAATCCCCTGATGGAGGAAACAGAACCCCTACAGGTGGAGGCTAGGTTGGTGGTGGGATATCAGAAACAGCAAGCATAGAGTGTAACAGCTAGTTACAGCAGCAAGAGACACCAGCGCATGACAGCGGGTGACATCCGGCATCGAGGAAGCATGTGTAGAACTGGTCAACTAAATTGACAGCATGTAATTAGAGTGTGAATCCAATTGGTGCAATATCAGCTGATGCATCAACCACACTCAAGTTCCCTTCTGAACTGGCTTCGCTTAATTTCACCCCCCCCCCCCCCAAACACACACACGTACAGTGCATTCGGAAGTATTCAGACTCCTTGACTTGTTAAACTATTTTGTTACGTTACAGCCTTATTCTAAATGGATTAAATGTTTTCCCCCTCATCAATCTACACACCAATACCCCAAGCAATACGAAGCAAAAATAGTTTTTTAGAAATGTTTGCAAATTTATTTAAAGTAAAAACTCAAATACCACATTTACATACGTTTTCTGAACCTTTACTCAGTACTTTGTTGAAGCACCTTTGGCAGATACTACAGCCTCGAGTCTTCTTGGGAGTGACGCTATAAGCTTGGCTCACCTGTATTTGGGGAATTCCTACCTTTCTGCTTAACAGATCCTCTCAAGCTCTGGTTTGATGGGGAGCGTCGCTGCTTAGCTATTTTCAAGTCTCTCCAGAGATGTTGATCGGGTTCAGTCCGGCTCTAGCTGAGCACTCAAGGACATTCAGAGGACTTGTCCCGAAGCCAGTCCGGCATTGTCTTGGCTGTGTGCTTAGGGTCATTGTCCTGTTGGAAGGTGAACCTTCGCCCCAGTCTGAGGTCCTGAGCGCTCTGGAGCAGGTTTTTTACTTTGCTTTGTTACTTTCCCGATCATGATAGTCTCCCGTCCCTGCGCTGAACAACATCCCCACAGCATGATGCTGTCATGACCATATTCACCGTAGGGATGTGCCAGGATTCTCCAGATGTGACGATTGGAATTCAGGCAGGGTTCATTCTTGGTTTCATCAGACACAGATATTCTTGTTTCTCTGGTATGAGAGTCCTTTAGGTGCCTTTTAGCAAACTCCAAGCAGACTTTCATGTGCATTTTACTGAGGAGTGACTTCCGTCTGGCCCCTTTACCATAAAGGCTGATTGGTGGTGTGCTGCAGAGATGTTTGTCCTTCTGGAAGGTTCTCCCATCTCCACAGAACATTACACCTGCTCGGACCCACATGCTCCTAACACAATCATTAGCACGTCTCAGAGCGCGACGTATGTTTGTTGTTTGTTGAACCTGCTGTCGAACGCCGAAACTGAAACCTGTCGAACGCTGAAACCTGCACTAAAGACCTCTGTTAAAAGCTGACAGTGTTTTATATTATTTTATTTATTTTGAATCCTGCAGCTCTGTTGGGCTAAATTGCTGTGAGCGCTGCTGTCTGTCCCGGGATCCTTTCAGATTCCGCATAGGGGGGAGACGCGAAAGCCCAGCTAGCCTAGCTGGCTCGGCGCTCTCAATGGAGGCGGCTATTGAACGTTTCCAGCGCTGCAGGAGCTGTGTTTACTTTGCTTTGTTCCGGACAATGTGGACCGCGCTGACTTTCATTGTAGCAACTGCTTGCTTGCGGAGGACTACAGGAGCAAAGTAGCTACTCTTAGCAAGCAAGTAGCAAATCTACATAAGTACTGGGGAACCCAAGCCCACCTACTTTTTATTTTTTGCTGCTGTGTCGGCTCTGCACAGCCAACTCGCCGGTGCTAGGCAGAGTTCCATCCCTGAAGGGGCTCCCCCTTCTCTGGAGAATGGAGCTGATCTCAACCCAACCAACCAGCCATGGAGGTACGTCACTCGCCGTGGAAGTCGAAGAAGGCATCCTCTGTCAACGGGGTCACCATGAAGATGTTGAGCCAGGAACTGACACAGACCAGAAACAGCTTTGCCGCCCTGGATCCAGAGGTTCCGGCGCCTTCCTTGGTGGCTTCCCAATCAAGATCGGATCTGGAGGTACCTGCATCTTCATCCTCGGCTCAGTCTCCCTCTCCATGGCTTCTCCTTGGTCAGATCCCCAGAGCTCCCAGCCTCCCCAAACCGTGAGGCTGCCTGAGTGACCGGTCCATTCACATCCCCAGCTGTCATCATAGATTCAGCAGACTACTGGCATTACACATCTGGCTAAAAGACTACTGTAGCTCTGCTGGAGTCACTTGTATTGATAACTTTGACACCTCTGGAACAAAGATACTCTACAGGAATGATGGAGTCCATCCAAATCATCTTGGCTCCTGGACTCTGTCCACGCCTTTCAAGGCTAAGTTGAAACAATGACTGGTAAATGATCAAAACCGGCTCAGTTAATCCCTACCATTGTGACAATGAGTTGTCATAATGCTGCATCAAATGTACAGTTGAAGTCGGAAGTTCACGTACACCTTAGCCAAATACATTTAGGTTCAGTTTTCACAATTCCTGACATTAAATCCGAGTAACAATTTCCTGTCTTAGGTCAGTTAGGATCACCACTTTATTTTTAAGAATGTGAAATGTCAGAATAGTAGTAGAGAGAATTATTTATTTCAGCTTTTATTTCTTTCATCACATTCCCAGTGGTCAGAAGTTTACATCACTAAATTAGTATTTGGTAGCAATGCCTTTAAATTGTTTAACTTGGGTCAAACTTTTCGGTAAGTTGGGTTAATTTTGGCCATTCTCCCTGACAGAGCTGTGCAACTGAGTCAGGGTTTGTAGGCCTCCTTGCTCGCACACGCTTTTTCAGTTCTGCCCACACATTTTCTGTAGAATTGAGGTCAGGGCTTTGTGATGGCCACTCCAACACCTTTACTTTGTTCCTTAAGCCATTTTGCCACAACTTTGGAAGTATGCTTGGGGTCATTGTCCATTTGGAAGACCATTTGCGACCAAGCTTCAACTTCCTGACTGATGTCTTGAGATGCTGCTTCAATATATCCACATATTTTTTCTTTCTCATGAAGCCATCTATTTTGTGAAGTGCACCAGTCTCTCCTGCCACATTGCACCCCCACAAGATGATGCTGCACCTCATGCTTCACGTTGGGATGGTGTTCTTCGGCTTGCAACCTCTCCCTTTTCCTCCAACAACTAACGTTGTTCATTATGGCCAAACAGTTCTATTTTGTTTCATCAGACCAGAGGACATTTCTCCAAAAAGTACCATCTTTCTTCCCATGTGCAGTTGCAAACCGTAGTCTGGCTTTTTTATGCCGGTTTTTGAGCAGTGGCTTCTTCCTTGCTGCGCAGCCTTTCAGGTTATGTCGATATAGAACTCGTTTTACTGTGGATATAGATACTTTTGTACCTGTTTTTTCCAGCATCTTCACAAGGTCCTTTGCTGTTGTTCTGGGATTGATTTGCACTTTCCGCACCAAAGTACATTCATCTCTAGGAGACAGAACGTGTCTCCTTCCTGAGCGGTATGGCGGCTGCGTGTCCCATGGTGTTTATACTTGCGTACTATTGTTTGTACAGCTGAACGTGGTGCCTTCAAGCATTTGGTAATTGCTCCCAAGGATGAACCAGACTTGTGGAGGTCTGCAATTCATTTTTTTTAGGTCTTGGCTGATTTCTTTAGATTTTCCCATGATATCAAGCAAAGAGGCACTGAGTTTGAAGGTAGGCCTTGAAATACATCCACAGGTACACCTCCAATTGACTCAAATGATGGCAATTAGCCTATCAGAAGCTTCTAAAGCCATGACATTATTTTCTGGAATTTTTCAAGCTGTTAAAAGGACAGTTCAACTTAGTGTATGTAAACGTCTGACCCACTAGAATTGTGATACAGTGAATTAAAAGTGAAATAATCTGTCTGTAAACAATTGTTGGAAAAAATAATTGTGTCATGCACAAAGTAGATGTCCTAACCGACTTGCCAAAACTATAGTTTGTTAACAAGAAATTTGTGGAGTGGTTGAAAAACAAGTTTTAATGACTCCAACCTAAGTGTATGTAAACTTCCGACTTCAACTGTACATGATCTTAGGGGTATTGGCAAACACAATGTAAGTAATTTAATTTATGTACCCCTAATTGCACCGAATACATATGTTTATCCTACAGCTATTGTAAGCAGTAATCATTAGCCTATAAACCAGAGTTACACTGAGGCGGTGTGCAAGAGTAGGAAGACCACTTTATGTAGCTCACCCTGCACTATCAGCCCCAATGTAAAAAACATGAGTAAGTCTACCTCTGATAAGCTTTCCCAGTAAAGCATTAAAAACAATTTATCAACCCAGAAAAGTTTTTAAAAAAGAGCCCATATTAACATATGTAGCCTAAGAAACAAGCTCCATGAAGTCATTAACTTGCTTGTAACAGATGACATTCATATTCTGACCATCTCTGAAACTCACTTAGATAATACCTTTGATGATACAGTGGTAGCAATACATGGTTATAACATCMAKCGAAAAGACAGAAATGCCAACGGAGGCGGTGTTGCGGTCTATATTCAGAACCACATTCCTGTAAAGCGTATAGACGATAAATACTGTTGAAGTAATATGGCTACAGGTACATCTGCCTCACCTAAAGCCCATTCTTGTGGGAAGCTGCTATAGACCACTAAGTGCTGACAGTCAGTATCTGGATAATATGTGTGAAATGCTTGATAATATATGTGATATCAACAGAGAAGTATATTGTCTGGGTGATTTAAATATTGACTGGCTATCATCAAGATGCGCACTCAAGAAAAAACTTCAAACTGTAACTACTGCCTGCAACCTGGTTCAGGTTATCAATCAAGCTACCAGGGTAGTTACAACAGCACAGGAATGAAATCATCAACATGCATTGATCAGATCTTTACTAACGCTGCAGATATTTGTTTGAAAGCTGTATCCAAATCCATCGAATGTAGTGATCACAATATAGTAGTCATATCTAGGAAAACCAAAGTTCCAAAGTCTGGGCCTAATATAGTGTATAAGAGGTCATACAAGAAGTTTTGTTGTGATTCATATGTTGATGATGTAAAGAATTTTTGCCCGTCTGTGGTGTGTAATTTTTTTATATTTTTTATTTAACCAAGTAGGCTAGTTGAGAACAAGGTCTCATTTGCAACTGCGACCTAATGAGGAGCAACCAGACGCTGCACTTGATGCATTAATGAAACTACTTATTCCAGTTACTAATAAGCACGAACACATTAAGAAAATGACTGTAAAAACTGTTAAATCCCCTTGGATTGATGAGGAATTGAAAAATGTTATGGTTGAGAGGGTTGAGGCAAAAGGTATGACAATTAAGTCTGGCAGCTCAACTGATTGGCAAATGTACTGCAAATTAAGAAATCGTGACTAAACTAAATAAATAGAAAAATAAACTACACTATGAAACAAAGATAAATTATATAAAGAATGATAGTAAAAAGCTTTGGGGAACTGTGGTGGCATATTTCTGCTTTACCAAATGAGGAGAGATACAAACTACACACCAGTCAGAGTTATACTTAAACTACATCTTTAATAATAATAATAAGCTTTGCAATAGCATTTGACTTTCAACAATTCACTGTTTCTAATGAACCGTTGAGAAGTACCAACAGAAAAGTACAACYATCTTTTATAGCCAAGATACACCCCTCTCAATTTAAATGACAAATTACAGATCTTAGGAACTGTTCACAAAGAAAGACTTTTTCTTGAGAAAGGAGTATCCCTTAGCCAGATAACATTCGCTATTAATTATCGTTGAGTTTGGTCCCTCAGACAAGGTTCTAATCTCGTTCCTGGTACTTCATAGTACAAAAACACCAACTCATCCAATGGCATAAATCAATTATCAACTCTAGATACTCCCATCTCAAGTAAACCCCCTCTTGACCCCACTCCTGGACAAGCTCACTGATGGGAGTGAGCTTCTAGGTCATACACTATCCCAGGATAAGTGTAAGATCAGAGAGGACATACAATGTTTCCAGACAATGCCATACACCTCCCCCCAATGGGAAAAGGAGGGAGTGACTGGAACACAGACATTGTGAAGACAAGTAATTGGTTCCCCATTAATCACGCCATCCCTTCACATGGTTTAAGAATAGGTAAAGACACATTCACATATGAAGACAATGTTCCATTCTGTCCTCTTCCCTTTCTGATATTCTGCATAGCACCAGGGACATGTGAAAGACAAGCCTGACCTCTCCCCTCTCTGGGCCCCAAGTGACTGTGCCCTAGCTGAGGGAAAAGTGCAACTGCCAACACTATAGTCCAAAAGGATACATTCTAATGACAAGTACCTCACTATTATGCAAATAAAACATCTTAATTATCTATGTTACCCAACTNTTACAGCCTTATTCTTAAATGGATTAAATGTTTTTCCCCCCTCATCAATCTACACACAATACCCCAAAGCAATACGAAGCAAAAATAGTTTTTTAGAAATGTTTGCAAATTTATTTAAAGTAAAAAACTCAAATACCACATTTACATACGTTTTCTGAACCTTTACTCAGTACTTTGTTGAAGCACCTTTGGCAGATACTACAGCCTCGAGTCTTCTTGGGAATGACGCTATAAGCTTGGCTCACCTGTATTTGGGGAATTCCTACCTTTCTGCTTTACAGATCCTCTCAAGCTCTGGTTTGATGGGGAGCGTCGCTGCTTAGCTATTTTCAAGTCTCTCCAGAGATGTTTGATCGGGTTCAGTCCGGGCTCTAGCTGAGCCACTCAAGGACATTCAGAGACTTGTCCCGAAGCCAGTCCGGCATTGTCTTGGCTGTGTGCTTAGGGTCATTGTCCTGTTGGAAGGTGAACCTTCGCCCCAGTCTGAGGTCCTGAGCGCTCTGGAGCAGGTTTTTTACTTTGCTTTGTTTACTTTCCCTCGATCATGACTAGTCTCCCAGTCCCTGCCGCTGAACAACATCCCCACAGCATGATGCTGTCATGACCATATTCACCGTAGGGATGGTGCCAGGATTCCTCCAGATGTGACGATTGGAATTCAGGCCAGGGTTCATTCTTGGTTTCATCAGACCAGATATTCTTGTTTCTCATGGTATGAGAGTCCTTTAGGTGCCTTTTAGCAAACTCCAAGCAGACTTTCATGTGCATTTTACTGAGGAGTGACTTCCGTCTGGCCCCTTTACCATAAAGGCCTGATTGGTGGTGTGCTGCAGAGATGTTTGTCCTTCTGGAAGGTTCTCCCATCTCCACAGAACATTACACCTGCTCGGACCCACATGCTCCTAACACAATCATTAGCACGTCATCAGAGCGCGACGTATGTTTGTTGTTGTTGAACGCTGTCGAACGCCGAAACTGAAACCTGTCGAACGCTGAAACCTGCACTAAAGACCTCTGTTTAAAAGCTGACAGTGTTTTATATTATTTTATTTTATTTTGAATCCTGCAGCTCTGTTGGGCTAAATTGCTGTGAGCGCTGCTGTCTGTCCCGGGATCCTTTCAGATTCCGCATAGGGGGAGAGACGCGAAAGCCCAGCTAGCCTAGCTGGCTCGGCGCTCTCAAATGGAGGCCGCTATTGAACGTTTCCAGCGCTGCAGGAGCTGTGTTTACTTTGCTTTGTTCCGGGACAATGTGGACCGCGCTGACTTTCATTGTAGCAACTGCTTGCTTGCGGAGGACTACAGGAGCAAAGTAGCTACTCTTAGCAAGCAAGTAGCAAATCTACATAAGCTACTGGGGAACCCAAGCCCACCTACTTTTTATTTTTTGCTGCTGTGTCGGCTCTGCACAGCCAACTCGCCGGTGCTAGGCAGAGTTCCATCCCTGAAGGGGTCTCCCCCTTCTCTGGAGAATGGAGCTGATCTCAACCCAACCAACCAGCCATGGAGGTACGTCACTCGCCGTGGAAGTCGAAGAAGGCATCCTCTGTCAACGGGGGTCACCATGAAGATGTTGAGCCAGGAACTGACACAGACCAGAAACAGCTTTGCCGCCCTGGATCCAGAGGTTCCGGCGCCTTCGTCCTTGGTGGCTTCCCAATCAAGATCGGATCTGGAGGTACCTGCATCTTCATCCTCGGCTCAGTCTCCCTCTCCAGTGGCTTCTACCTTGGGTTCAGATCCCCAGAGCTCCCAGCCTCCCCAAACCGTGAGGCTGCCTGAGTGACCGGTCCATTCAACATCCCCAGCTGTCATCATAGATTCAGCAGACTACTGGCATTACACATCTGGCTAAAAGACTACTGTAGCTCTGCTGGAGTCACTTGTATTGATAACTTTGACACCTTCTGGAAACAAAAGATACTCTACAGGAATGATGGAGTCCATCCAAATCATCTTGGCTCCTGGACTCTGTCCACGCCTTTCAAGGCTAAGTTGAAACAATGACTGGTAAATGATCCAAAACCGGCTCAGTTAATCCCTACCATTGTGACAATGAGTTGTCATAATGCTGCATCAAATGTACAGTTGAAGTCGGAAGTTCACGTACACCTTAGCCAAATACATTTAGGTTCAGTTTTCACAATTCCTGACATTAAATCCGAGTAACAATTTCCTGTCTTAGGTCAGTTAGGATCACCACTTTATTTTAAGAATGTGAAATGTCAGAATAGTAGTAGAGAGAATTATTTATTTCAGCTTTTATTTCTTTCATCACATTCCCAGTGGTCAGAAGTTTACATACACTAAATTAGTATTTGGTAGCAATGCCTTTAAATTGTTTAACTTGGGTCAAACTTTTCGGTAAGTTGGGTTAATCATTTTTGGCCATTCCTCCTGACAGAGCTGGTGCAACTGAGTCAGGTTTGTAGGCCTCCTTGCTCGCACACGCTTTTTCAGTTCTGCCCACACATTTTTCTGTAGAATTGAGGTCAGGGCTTTGTGATGGCCACTCCAACACTTTACTTTGTTGTCCTTAAGCCTTTTTGCCACAACTTTGGAAGTATGCTTGGGGTCATTGTCCATTTGGAAGACCCATTTGCGACCAAGCTTCAACTTCCTGACTGATGTCTTGAGATGCTGCTTCAATATATCCACATATTTTTCTTTCTCATGAAGCCATCTATTTTGTGAAGTGCACCAGTCTCTCCTGCCACATTGCACCCCCACAAGATGATGCTGCCACTCCATGCTTCACGGTTGGGATGGTGTTCTTCGGCTTGCAAGCCTCTCCCTTTTTCCTCCAAACATAACGTTGTTCATTATGGCCAAACAGTTCTATTTTTGTTTCATCAGACCAGAGGACATTTCTCCAAAAAGTACCATCTTTCTTCCCATGTGCGATTGCAAACCGTAGTCTGGCTTTTTATGCCGGTTTTTGAGCAGTGGCTTCTTCCTTGCTGCGCAGCCTTTCAGGTTATGTCGATATAGAACTCGTTTTACTGT
The DNA here is from genome assembly GCF_002910315.2 of Salvelinus sp. IW2-2015. Classification (NCBI taxonomy): domain Eukaryota; kingdom Metazoa; phylum Chordata; class Actinopteri; order Salmoniformes; family Salmonidae; genus Salvelinus; species Salvelinus sp. IW2-2015. The sequence continues at coordinate 180,093 of NW_019943044.1, read as the reverse complement.
GGATATAGATACTTTTGTACCTGTTTTTTCCAGCATCTCTCACAAGGTCCTTTGCTGTTGTTCTGGGATTGATTTGCACTTTCCGCCACCAAAGTACATTCATCTCTGAGACAGAACGTGTCTCCTTCCTGAGCGGTATGGCGGCTGCGTGGTCCCATGGTGTTTATACTTGCGTACTATTGTTTGTACAGCTGAACGTGGTGCCTTCAAGCATTTGGTAATTGCTCCCAAGGATGAACCAGACTTGTGGAGGTCTGCAATTCATTTTTTTTAGGTCTTGGCTGATTTCTTTAGATTTTCCCATGATATCAAGCAAAGAGGCACTGAGTTTGAAGGTAGGCCTTGAAATACATCCACAGGTACACCTCCAATTGACTCAAATGATGGCAATTAGCCTATCAGAGCTTCTAAGCCATGACATTATTTTCTGGAATTTTTCAAGCTGTTTAAGGCACAGTCAACTTAGTGTATGTAAACGTCTGACCCACTAGAATTGTGATACAGTGAATTAAAAGTGAAATAATCTGTCTGTAAACAATTGTTGGAAAAAATAATTGTGTCATGCACAAAGTAGATGTCCTAACCGACTTGCCAAAACTATAGTTTGTTAACAAGAAATTTGTGGAGTGGTTGAAAAACAAGTTTTAATGACTCCAACCTAAGTGTATGTAAACTTCCGACTTCAACTGTACATGATCTTGGGGTATTGGCAAACACAATGTAAGTAATTTAATTTATGTACCCCTAATTGCACCGAATACATATGTTTATCCTACAGCTATTGTAAGCAGTAATCATTAGCCTATAAACCAGAGTTACACTGAGGCGGTGTGCAAGAGTAGGAAGACCACTTTATGTAGCTCACCCTGCACTATCAGCCCCAATGTAAAAACATGAGTAAGTCTACTCTGATAAGCTTTCCCAGTAAAGCATTAAAAACCAATTTATCAACCCAGAAAAGTTTTAAAAAAAGAGCCCATATTAACATATGTAGCCTAAGAAACAAGCTCCATGAAGTCATTAACTTGCTTGTAACAGATGACATTCATATTCTGACCATCTCTGAAACTCACTTAGATAATACCTTTGATGATACAGTGGTAGCAATACATGGTTATAACATCTACCGAAAGACAGAAATGCAACGGAGGCGGTGTTGCGGTCTATATTCAGAACCACATTCCTGTAAAGCGTTAGACGATAAATACTGTTGAGTAATATGGCTACAGGTACATCTGCCTCACCTAAAGCCCATTCTTGTGGGAAGCTGCTATAGACCACTAAGTGCTGACAGTCAGTATCTGGATAATATGTGTGAAATGCTTGATAATATATGTGATATCAACAGAGAAGTATATTGTCTGGGTGATTTAAATATTGACTGGCTATCATCAAGATGCGCACTCAAGAAAAAACTTCAAACTGTAACTACTGCCTGCAACCTGGTTCAGGTTATCAATCAAGCTACCAGGGTAGTTACACAGCACAGGAATGAAATCATCAACATGCATTGATCAGATCTTTACTAACGCTGCAGATATTTGTTTGAAAGCTGTATCCAAATCCATCGAATGTAGTGATCACAATATAGTAGTCATATCTAGGAAAACCAAAGTTCAAAGTCTGGGCCTAATATAGTGTATAAGAGGTCATACAAGAAGTTTTGTTGTGATTCATATGTTGATGATGTAAGAATTTTGCCCGTCTGTGGTGTGTAATTTTTTATATTTTTTATTTAACCAAGTAGGCTAGTTGAGAACAAGGTCTCATTTGCAACTGCGACCTAATGAGGAGCAACCAGACGCTGCACTTGATGCATTAATGAAACTACTTATTCCAGTTACTAATAAGCACGAACACATTAAGAAAATGACTGTAAAAACTGTTAAATCCCCTTGGATTGATGAGGAATTGAAAAATGTTATGGTTGAGAGGGTTGAGGCAAAAGGTATGACAATTAAGTCTGGCAGCCAACTGATTGGCAAATGTATGCAAATTAAGAAATCGTGACTAAACTAAATAAATAGAAAAATAAACTACACTATGAAACAAAGATAAATTAATATAAGAATGATAGTAAAAGCTTTGGGGAACTGTGGTGGCATATTTCTGCTTTACCAAATGAGGAGAGATACAAACTACACACAGTCAGAGTTATACTTAAACTACATCTTTAATAATAATAATAAGCTTTGCAATAGCATTTGACTTTCAACAATTCACTGTTTCTAATGAACCGTTGGAAGTACCACAGAAAAGTACAACGATCTTTTATAGCCAAGATACACCCCTCTCAATTTAAATGACAAATTACAGATCTTAGGAACTGTTCACAAAGAAAGACTTTTCTTTGAGAAAGGGTATCCCTTAGCCAGATAACATTCGCTATTAATTATCGTTGAGTTTGGTCCCTCAGACAAGGTTCTAATCTCGTTCCTGGTACTTCATAGTACAAAAACACCAACTCATCCAATGGCAATAATCAATTATCAACTCTAGATACTCCCATCTCAAGTAAACCCCTCTTTGACCCCACTCCTGGACAAGCTCACTGTGGGAGTGAGCTTCTAGGTCATACACTATCCAGGATAAGTGTAAGATCAAGGAGGACATACAATGTTTCC
>NW_019943044.1:167013-171655 GCF_002910315.2 Salvelinus sp. IW2-2015 | reverse complement strand
TGTTGTCTTTCAACAATGACAAGCCACCGTGGTCTGACAATCTGGATGGAAATTTACTGAGGATAATAGCAGACGATATTGCCACTCCTATTTGCCACATCTTCAATTTAAGCCTACTAGAGAGAGTGTGCCCTCAGGCCTGGAGGGAAGCTAAAGTCATTCCACTACCCAAGAATAGTAAAGCCCCCTTTACTGGCTCAAATAGCCGACCAATCAACCTGTTACCAACCCATAGTAAACTTCTGGAAAAAATTGTGTTTGACCAGATACAATGCTATTTCACAGTAAACAAATTGACAACAGAATTTCAGCATGCTAATAGGGCAGAACACTCAATAAGCACAGCACTTACATAAATGACTGATGATTGGCTGAGAGAAATTGATGATAACATGATTGTGGGGGCTGTCTTATTAGACTTCAGTGCAGCTTTTGACATTATGGATCATAGTCTGCTGCTGGAGAAACGTATGTGTTATGGCTTTACACCCCCTGCTATAATGTGGATAAAGAGTTACTTGTCTAACAGAACACAGAGGGGGTTCTTTAATGGAAGCCTCTCAAATATAATCCAGTTAGAATCAGGAATTCCCAAGGGTAGCTGTTTAGGCCCCCTGCTTTTTTCAATTTTTACTAATGACATGCCACTGATTTTGAGTAAAGCCAGAGTGTCTATGTATGCGGATGACTCAACACTTTACACGTCAGCTACTACAGCGACTGAAATGACTGCAACACTCAACAATGAGCTGCAGTTTCAGAGTGGGTGGCAAGGAATAGGTTAGCCCAACAATAGGTTAGCCCAACAATAGGTTAGCCCAACAATAGGTTAGCCCAACAATAGGTTAGCCCAACAATAGGTTAGCCCAACAATAGGTTGGTTAGCCCAACAAAAACTAAAAGCATTGTATTTGGAACAAAACACTCACTAAACCCTAAACCTCAACTAAATCTTGTAATAAATAATCTGGAAAATGAGCAAGTTGAGATGACTAAACTGCTTGGAGTAACKCTAGATTGTAAACTGCCATGGTCAAAACATATTGATGCAGTAGTAGCTAAGACGGGGAGAAGTCTGTCTGTAATAAAYKAATGCTCTGCCTTCTTAACAACACTATCAACAAGGCAGGTACTACAGGCACTAGTTTTGTCGCACCTTGACTACTGTTCAGTCGTGTGGTCAGGTGTCACAAAAAAGGACTTAGGAAAATTGCAATTGGCTCAGAACAGGGCAGCACGGTTTGCCCTTGGATGTACACAGAGAGCTAATATTAATAATATGCATGTCAATCTCTCTTGGCTGAAAGTAGAGYAGAGATTGACTTCATCACTACTTTTATTTATGAGAGGTATTGACATGTTGAATGCACCGAGTTGTCTGTCTAAATGACTGGCACACAGCTCGGACACCCATGCATACCCCACAAGACATGTCACAAGAGGTCTGTTCACAGTCCCCAAGTCCAGAACAGACTATGGGAGGCACACAGTACTACATAGAGCCATGACTACATGGAACTCTATTCCACATCAAGTAAATGACGCAAGCAAGATAAAAAAAAAAAAAAACTTTTGGAACAGGGGGAACTGTGAGCAACACAACATTGCACAGACACATGCACTACCACACCACACACACAACACACACCACACACACACACAACAGCACACACACACACCACACACACACACACACACACACACACACACACACACCACACACGCACACACACACACACACACACACACCACGCCTACACTGAAACATACGCACTATACATACACATGGATTTAGTACTGTAGGTATGTGGTAGTGGGTGGAGTAGGGCCTGAGGGACACAGTGTGTTGTGAAATCTGTGAATGTATTGTTAATGTTTTTAAATTGTATAAACTGCCTAAATTGCTGGCACCAGGAAGAGTATGTAGCTGCTTTGGCACGCAGTAATGGGGATCCATAATAATACAAATAAATACAGAGGAAATCTTGGGCCTCTGTCAGAGTCACCATCGGGATCTTGGTGTCACCTCCATGACCAAGGCCCTTCTCCCGATTGCTCAGTTTGGCCGGCGGCCAGCTCTAGGAAGAGTCTTGGTGGTTCCATACTTCTTCATTAAGATGATGACTGAAGAGAATGATCCGGGATGCTGGCCTTCTAGGCAGAGTTCCTCTGTCCAGTGTCTGTTCTTTTGCCATCTTAAACTTTTCTTTTTATTGGCCAGTCTGAGATATGGCTTTTTCTTTGCAACTCTGCCTAGAAGGCCAGATCCCAGAGTCCTAGAGACACGTGTAACAACACCTGCACAGGATCAGTACATCTGAACATGCACACCTGTGGGAAGGTACAGGATGGCAGCAACAACTGCCGCGAGTTACACCAGGAACGCACAATCCCTGCATCAGTGCTCAGACTGTCCGCAAATAGGCTGAGAGAGGCTGGACTGAGGGCTTTGTAGGCCTGTTGTAAGGCAGGTCCTCACCAGACATCACCGGCAACAATGTCGCCTATGGGCACAAACCACCATCGCAGGACCAGACCAGGACTGGCAAAAAGTGCTCTTCACTGACGAGTCCAGTTTTGTCTCACAGGGGTGATGGTCGCTTCGCATTTATCTTCAAGGAATGAGCGTTACACTGGGCTGTACTCTGGAGGGATTTGATTTGGAGGTGGAGGGGTCCGTCATGGTCTGGGGCGGTGTATCACAGCATCATCGGACTGAGCTTGTCATTGCAGGCAATCTCAACGCTGTGCGTTACAGGGAAGACATCCTCCTCCCTCATGTGGTACCCTTCCTGCAGGCTCATCCTGACATGACCCTCCAGCAATGCAACTGCCACCAGCATTACTGCTCGTTCTGTTCGTGATTTCCTGCAAGACAGAATGTCAGTGTTTTGCCATGGCCATCGAAGAGCCCAGATCTGCAATCCATATTGAGCACATATTGGGACCTGTAGGATCAGAGGTGAGGGCTAGGGCCATTCCCCCAGAAATGTCAGGGAACTTGCAGGTGCCTTGGTGGAAGAGTGGGGTAACATTCCAGCAAGAACTGGCAAATCTGTCGCAGTCCATGAGGGAGATGCACTGCAGTACTTCATGCAGCTGGTGGCACACCAGATACCTACTGTTACTTTTGATTTTGACCCCACTTTGGTCAGGGCCATTATTCAATTTCTGTTAGTCACATGTCTGTGGAACTTGTGCAGTTTGTCTCAGTTGTTGAATCTTGTTATGTTCATACAAATATTTAACACATGTTAAGTTTGCATGAAAACGCAGTTGACAGAGAGGACGTTTCCTTTTTTGATGAGTTTATAACCCGACTTACTTTCAGTGTAGTGAGATTACCACAACAAGTATTCACTGTTAGGGTTCAGTGGATCCCTGAACACACTAGAACCTTAGCTGTCGTCTCCCATTTGGAGACGTAATGAGTTTATGTACAGTGAGCTCCAAAAAGTATTTGGACAGTGACATTTTTTTAGGTGTTTTGGCTCTGTACTACAGCACTTTGGATTTTAAGTGAAACAGCGTTACAGACAAAAGACCATTCATCAACATATTATTTTTTAAGTATGTTACCATGTTGTTTGAGGCTTACAACAGATTAGCCTCGATCACTAGCAGACAACTGTAATGAATACTCAGGGAGAAAACAAGGTGTAGATTTATGCCAGAGCCGCGGCAGTGTTTATTTCGACCTTCGCAGAAGGCAGGAATCATGGTCACAGGCAGACAAACACAGGTAGCAAACAGCAGGTGAATCAAACTAGGACTGAAGGCTATAACTGGTTCTCACAAACAAGCTAGGAAAAAGGCTTACCCCCAGTCGGTCACAAAGGTTCGCCATACCCGGGAGACAAACTGGGGCCCGCTGTCAGAACATGATCCTCCGGAATCCCATACAATGAAACACCTGCTGGAGCATACACTCAGCCAATCCATGCGTTAGAATAATGAGGAAGAGGAACAAGGGCGACAACACATTTTATAAAAAGGTCTACTTATGACAAGGAATTGGCTGGTTGTGACCAGGGAGATTCAGGAAGTTCTGTGAATGAAGTCAACAGCTATGTGGGACCAGGTCTGTGAGGGATGGCAAAGTTGAAGCTTACCTGAAGGAGATGACAGGCTTTTGGTTGGGTGCAGACTAGACAGGAGAGTACGTAATCCCTTATGTCTGATGCCCAGTGAGGACCACCAGCCACTTAAGGACTAGAAGTTTGCTGGTCTGTGTAATGGTCCGGATGTCCTGACCCCAAGAAGTGTTGTGACAACATTGGCACATTTATGGTCTAACAGCTCCTGGTACGTAACTCCTCCCAGTGTCTCAAGGAAGGAGCCGGGACTTGAGTGCAGGTTCTTCGTAACTGCCAGAGTGAACCTCCGCTGTACCGGCTCCATAATGCAAGAGGAAAGCATAATGGGTGTACGGTCTGATTACTGGTCGGAAGGTCAAACTGCAGGAGAGAGCATCAGTTTTACGTTTTTTTTCCAATGACGTTAAGTAACATGACAAATGAAGCATGTGAAGAGCCAGCTGCTTGTCGGACTTTTAACCTCTTGACGCCCTCTGATATTTCCAGATTACGATGATCTGTTATGACGAGAAAGGGGATGTTGTGTCCCCTCCCATACCAGTGGT
>NW_019943044.1:153252-165752 GCF_002910315.2 Salvelinus sp. IW2-2015 | reverse complement strand
CTAGATATGGGGCAAATTCATTGAAAAGTTGAATTTATACTCACTATATTCCGATTGCCTTCAACGGGGTGCGTTGATAAAAAATTCAGGAAGAGCATGTTGTGTTGATTGATTGTGGAAGTAGCCTAAAGCCAGAAACGTAGGACCGAAGAGCTTTCAGGCTCACGCGGTTAGAAAGTTCATCTATACACGGTCACTACAGTGATTGCGCCAGCAGAAGCTCAAGGCATAGGTGGCCTGAATATAGTTGGCTGTTAGGGGCTTACATGCTAGTACTTGACTTGATTTGCATAGTTATAATACGTCCTTGTTTTGAAAGCTAATTTACCCCCACGATCCCTGGGAGAAAATGTCACCGCTGTACATGAAAGAACGGCGGTAAATTTGGCTCAACAGGGTATGGCGTTTTTTTTTTCCCGATGAGGGTGAAAAAGTCGAGCGTTCCTCAAGTGTAGCCAATTGTCTGTGGCGAAGGAGGAGCTGAGGGAGGAGGATTATCAATTTTTCACAGTTATCATTAATTGTGGAATACGAAAGACATCGCGTACTCAAGGATTGCCATGAATAAGACATAACGCATGTCTAACGAGAAATGGAAGGACACTTGAGGAGAGAAGGAAGAGAGATGAAAAGGATAGGAGGAGAGGAAGAGGCAGAAAGAAACGGAGAGGGAGGAAGAACATGGAGAAAGAATTATGGAAGAGTGAAGGAAAAAATTTAAAGAAGAGAGAGATGAAAAATTGATTAAAATAGATGGAATCTTCAAAGTATAACCACCTTCCGAGATCACACCAGAAGTTTATGTCGCTTGCCTGCAGTTCTCCGTGCTTTCCTGTCTCGTCTTCCTTGTTTTGGGGGGACTTTTGGAGAGGGTTGATACAAACATACATGACCCGTGATCTCCGGATCTTCTCATGTTGCTTTCTATGGTAGGGGCTCTGGTTGAAGGATACTCTATGTAACCGGGTTGGCATTGTTCAGAATTGTATTACTGTACATGTTTGATGAACGAGTGGTGGACGGTATTGCCTTCACTAGTGACTAAGAATGATTGCACACAGCAGTCGTATGTCGGAGACAACAACAAGGTTAAAGACTCACTCTTTATCACTGTTCTCTAATGGCTTCGGAAGAGGGTGTGACGTGTGTATGTAGTGTAGGTGCGGGTTTGCGTGTGTGTGTGTAGCTAGTGTAGGCGTGGTGTGTGTGTGTGTGTGTGTGTGTGCGTTGTGGGTGTGTGTGGTGTGTGTGTGCTGTGTGTGTGTGGTGTGTGTGTGTGTGTGTGCTCGTGTGTGTGTGTGTGTGGTGTGTGTTGGTGGGTCATAGATCACACCGTACGCTTTGGAACAGCTTCTGGTAGTCATTCACTCCTCTTTCTTCAGTGTCCGTAGGTTTTTTCCTGTTGTTTTAATCTAAGACTGCTGTTCAAAACGTCTGTCTTTATCTAGCTTGTGGGATGAGAAGTGGTTGGATAGGGATGCAGGCAAATGAGATTTTTTGAATTAATACTGCTGCAAGACACTGTTCCTGTTGTTGGTTTTGTTCATTGCATTTTATAGCTAGTATTTGGATAGTGTAGAGAATAATACTATGGTACGACTCGTATGTGAACCACAAAGGAAGTATTACGAGAATTCTCTGAAATTCATTCTGATTTCCTTTTCTCGCCTTTAGGAAAACTGCATATGCTTACTGGAATTTAAGGGTCCATGTCGTTCTTGGTGAGTAAACTTCAGCACTGGATTAAGAACGTGCTGGCATGCATCCAGTCTTTTTTTTAACTTCTCACTAAATGCTCCGTATATCGTATATGAACCTCACAAAAATATCTATTAACGTGGGTTCTTTAATGCCATATGAATCTCTCTGTTAACAAATACTTTCCTCGGCAGAATATGGGCTTTTAATAAGTCAGTCATATTGGCGCACTATAAAGGAGAGATATTTGGTGTGTGTGTCCGATAATCTTCCAAAAGTCCCCTGGCCAAACGAAGTGATTTGTGGAAGAGGGTAGGAATAACTGTCAAAGCGATGACGTTGTGTCTGCTATGGATTGCACTTATTGAATTCCGAGTAATCGTGAAGTTACTTATCAAGTATCGAAGTAAGAACATATGACTTTTAATTTCAGTACTTCGCTGGATCAGGACATGGATTCCAGTGAGTATCTATGAATTGTTCTTTCATATTTGTGTCACATTACCAGAGCGGCATCTAGTATACTTCACTTCTACTCAATTACAGTAATAACATTCCTATTCGCAATATGCCTTAGCTTAATCAATAGCACTGTCAATGTAAAAAGCTTTATCTTCACTACCATCCAGGAACCATTTGTGCAGCATGTGAACTATTAATTACATAGGCCTTCATTGGCCCGTTGCAATCCCTATTGCCACCGTTTCCTCTCAACAAGCTAGGGATAAAGACAGAATATGTTTTTTGATAAAGCCAGTGCTGTTCTTGAAGTGATTACATCTAAATCCAGCATCAGGATAGGCTCCATACAATGTCTTTGTGTATCATCTTCTCTCTGTTCCTTAGAGCGAATCAGAATCCGGGTAGTGCAGAGTGAATGTCACCACTTCCATTCTGCGTAAAGCATGCGTTAGGCTCCTATATTCATTGAATAGGACTTGCTAGGTACGGAATGCTTTTCTCCTATATTCCAACGATTAATGATAAACTACTCGTGATGCTGCTGATATACTCTCTCCACCTCCTTCGCCACAGAGCAGTTGTATGACTTGAGGATAACGTGAACTTTTGCACCATCATCGGAAAAAACGCGCATAACCTGTTGAGCCAAATTTCGTTTTTTTTCATGGTTGACGAGTACGGTGAACATGTTATCTCAAACCACACGGACGGAATCGTGGGTAAATTAGCTGTTCAAACGAAAGGACTTATTAATGGCAATAATAAGTTATAACACAAGCATAGCCCCCTACAAAGCCAACGTATTCAAACGCAACGCCATGCCTGAGGCTTCTGCTGGCCATGACCACTGCTTTGTGTCATCATTGCCTGTGAAGCCTATGTCCTACGTTTGCGACACCTAGCTTTACTTCAAGCAACTTCGCATAAATTAGCTGTTATTAATCAACATACAACCAACCTTGAGACACTCGGAATATAGGTAAATTCCACTTATGAAAATGACTGCAGCCATCTTATGTGTTGTGTAAGTTGAACAGTAGTAAGGAAAAATAGGCTATGAGAGAGAGAGAGAGAGAGAGAGAGAGAAGCAAGACTTGAGAGACTGTATGAAAAGGTGATTGTGCCTCAAGTTCTTGTTTCGGTTAATGTTAACAATTATCCATACAACGTGGAAAACATTGCAATGCATCCAAAAGTCGTGTTGGAGCCTTCCAGCTTACAACCGAGTCATTAATCTTTTGTACATCTTCTCTCAAGCCTCTGCAGTATATCAATCATAAAATCCAACTATTGGGATGAAAGATTTAGGGGAGCCAAGATGGCGGAGGCTGGTTGCAGTCTTCCCCAAATGCAGGCCATGGGTCCTAACTTAAGTTACAATGAAGTTTCTATATGTAATAGACATTTATAAAATGGAACGATTAAAAAAAAGGAGTTGAGAGAGCGATCGATATAACTAAAAAGACGACAAACACACACAAACACACAACACACTAAAACGTATGAACAATCAACAGTACCCAACAGCACAACTGAGACTCGGCACACACACACGGCCAAATCGCACAAGCACAAGCACAGCACATAACACACACCACCACCTCCAAACCATTTGAAAGGAACATGATTAAGAGGTTACGTTGGGGATTCACCAACATCGCTGCCATGTGTGGTGTGGTTATTTGTGTATCTTCAATGTAGCTAAGTTTTATACAAATCGTCCACACTCGTTACGTCAAAACAGTAAATACAGATTCTGAACAATGGCATCCTCTTTATCAGATAGTGAACTCACATACTTGTAAGTAGGTTGTACAGGTTGGGATCTCTCTTTACAGATAGTGATCCACACTGTAGTTAGGATTGTACAGTGGATCCTCTTTTTACAGATAGTGAATCCAACTGTATGTAGGATTGTACAGTGGGATCTCTTTTACAGATATGAATCCACACTGTATGTAGATTGTACAGTGGGATCCTCTTTTACAGATAGTGATCCACCACTGTATGTAGGATTGTACAGTGGAATCTCTTTTACAGATAGTGACTCCATACTGTAATGTAGGATTGTACAGTGGAATCTCTCTTTTACAGATAGTGACTCAATACTGTATGTCACGGATCCCCGGTTACAGCTCGAACTGCTGTTCACTTGTTCAGACCAGCTCCGGAGGTCTACGTCACCGGCCTTCTAGGCGTCACTGAACTGGATTCATTACCATCAACCCCGGACTGTCTTGTCTCATTACGCACACCTGGTTCCTATTCCCCACACCTGGTTCCCATTCCCCACACCTGGTTCCCATTCCCCCTGATTAGAATGTTATATTTGTGCCCTCTGTTCCCCATTGTCCTTGTCGGTTATTGTTACCATGTCCGTTTGTCCTGTGAGTACCTGTGCTGTTGTATCAGCTTCCATGCTATTGTGCACTTGTTTTACAGGTCTCATCCCGTGTGTTGTTTAGAGGTTTACACCTCACTCTTTTTCTTGGGTGGAGTACATAAAACCCCTTATACGTATTCCTGTGCCTGTCTCCCATCATTAGACAACTTGACACTGTATATGGGATTGTACAGTGGGATCCTCTTTTACAGATAGTGAATCCATACTGTATGTAGGATTGTACAGTGGGATCCTCTTTAACAGATAGGGACTCTATAGGGTTCAGAACCAAAGCACTACACTCGATATGGAGTTGTGAATTGAATTCCTCCACACTCTGTAGGCTACACATGTATTGACAGACACATACAATATGACTGATCATATAGACAACACATGGGTTTGACATGTGAGAGATGGAGATGATTAAGACAGAGACTGTAGTGACATAGATTCTGCATATAGATTCAACCCCCAATGTTCTTACTTAGTTCCCTCTACTTCCCAATTAGATTCCCAGAGTCACTTTTAAGCGCTTAATATCTAATTTTAATATCTAATCACACGATAACATACGCACTATACATACACATGGATTTAGTACTGTAGGTATGTGGTAGTGGTGGAGTAGGGGCCTGAGGGGACACAGTGTGTTGTGAAATCTGTGAATGTATTGTAATGTTTTTAAATTGTATAAACTGCCTAAATTTTGCTGGACCCCAGGAAGAGTAGTAGCTGCTTTGGCAGCAGSTAATGGGGATCCATAATAAATACAAATASAAATACAGAGGAAATCTGGGGCTCTGTCAGAGTCACCATCGGGATCTTGGTCACCTCCATGACCAAGGCCCTTCTCCCCGATTGCTCAGTTTGGCCGGGCGGCCAGCTCTAGGAAGAGTCTTGGTGGTTCCATACTTCTTCCATTTAAGAATGATGACTGAAGAATGACTCCGGGATGCTGGCCTTCTAGGCAGAGTTCCTCTGTCCAGTGTCTGTGTTCTTTTGCCCATCTTAAACTTTTCTTTTTATTGGCCAGTCTGAGATATGGCTTTTTCTTTGCAACTCTGCCTAGAAGGCCAGTAATCCCAGAGTCCTAGAGACCACGTGAACAACACCTGCACAGGATCAGTACATCTGAACATCAACACCTGTGGGAAAGGTACAGGATGGCAGCAACAACTGCCGCGAGTTACACCAGGAACGCACAATCCCTGCATCAGGTGCTCAGACTGTCCGCAAAAGGCTGAGAGAGGCTGGACTGAGGGCTTGTAGGCCTGTTGTAAGGCAGGTCCTACCAGACATCACCGGCAACAATGTCGCCTATGGGCACAAACCCCACCATCGCAGGACCAGACAGGACTGGCAAAAAGTGGCTCTTCACTGACGAGTCGCAGTTTTGTCTCACCAGGGGTGATGGTCGGCTTCGCATTTATCTTCAAGGAATGAGCGTTACACTGAGGCCTGTACTCTGGAGTGGGATTGATTTGGAGGTGGAGGGTCCGTCATGGGTCTGGGGCGGTGTATCACAGCATCATCGGACTGAGCTTGTCATTGCAGGCAATCTCAACGCTGTGCGTTACAGGGAAGACATCCTCCTCCCTCATGTGGTACCCTTCCTGCAGGCTCATCCTGACATGACCCTCCAGCATGACAATGCCACCAGCATACTGCTCGTTCTGTTCGTGATTTCCTGCAAGACAGGAATGTCAGTGTTTTGCCATGGCCATCGAAGAGCCCAGATCTCAATCCCATTGAGCACATATGGGACCTGTAGGATCAGAGGGTGAGGGCTAGGGCCATTCCCCCAGAAATGTCAGGGAACTTGCAGTGCCTTGGTGGAAAGAGTGGGGTAACATCTCCCAGCAAGAACTGGCAAATCTGGTGGCAGTCCATGAGGAGGAGATGCACTGCAGTACTTCATGCAGTGGTGGCCACACCAGATACCTACTGTTACTTTTGATTTTGACCCACATTTGGTCAGGGACACATTATTCCATTTCTGTTAGTCACATGTCTGTGGAACTTGTGCAGTTTGTCTAGTTTGTTGAATCTTGTTATGTTCATACAAATATTTACACATGTTAAGTTTGCAAGAAACGCAGTTGAGAGTGAACGATTTCCTTTTTTGATGAGTTAATAACCCGACTTACTTTCAGTGTAGTGAGATTAACAAACAATGTATTCACTGTTAGGGTTCAGGTGAATCCCTGAACACACTAGAACCTTAGCTGTCGTCTCCCATTTGGAGACGTAATGAGTTTATGTACAGTGAGCTCCAAAAGTATTTGGACAGTGACATTTTTTTAGGTGTTTTGGCTCTGTACTACAGCACTTTGATTTTAAGTGAAACAGCGTTACAGACAAAGACCATTCATCAACATATTATTTTTTAAGTATGTTACCCATGTTGTTTGGGCTTACAACAGTATTAGCCTCGATAACTAGCAGACAACTGTAATGAATACTCAGGGAGAAAAAAGGTGTAGATTTATGCGCAGAGCCGGCAGGTGTTTATTTCGACCTTCGCAGAAGGCAGGAATCATGGTCACAGGCAGACAACACAGGTAGACAAACAGGCAGGTGAATCAAAACTAGGACTGAAGGCTATAACTGGTTCTCACAAACAAGCTAGGAAAAGGCTTACCCCCAGTCCGGTCAGCAGAAGGTTCGCCATACCACGGGGGGAGACAAACTGGGGCCCGCTGTCAGAGACGATGTCCTCCGGAATCCCATACAGACGAAACACCTGCTGGAGCATACACTCAGCCAATTCCATGGCGTTAGATAAATGAGGAAGAGGAACAAGGCAACACATTTTATAAAAACGGTCTACTATGACAAGGATGCTGGTGTTACCAGAGGATTCAGGAAMGTCTGTGATGAAGTCAACAGCTATGTGGGACCAGGGTCTGTGAGGGATTGGCAAAGGTTGAAGCTTACCGGAAGGGAGATGACGAGGGCTTTTGGTTTGGGTGCAGACTAGACAGGAGAGTACGTAATCCCTTATGTCTGATGCCAGTGAGGACCACCAGCACTTAAGGACTAGAAGTTTGCTGGTCTGTGTAATGTCCGGATGTCCTGACCCCAAGGATGTGTGACAACATTGCATCAGTTAMGGTCTAACAGCTGCTGGTACGTAACTCCTCCCAGCCAGTGTCTCAGGAGGAGCCGGGACTGAGGTGAGGGCTTCTTGTATGCCAGAGTGAACCTCCCGCTGTACCGGTCCCATAATGCAAGAGGAAAGAAGAATGGGTGTAGGGTCTGAGTTACTGGTCGGAAGGTCAAACTGGCAGGAGAGAGCATCAGCTTTTACGTTTTTCTTTCCAGGGACGTAAGTAACATGAAAATGGAAGCATGTGAAGAGCCCAGCTGGCTTGTCTGGACTTTAACCTCTTGACCCCTCTGATATTTTCCAGATTACGATGATCTGTTATGACGAGAAAGGGATGTTGTGCGCCCTCCAACCAGTGGTACCATTCCTTTCGAGGGCCAGCTTGATGGCAAGGAGTTCTGTTCCCCACATCGWAATTCCTCTCAGTGGAGGATTTCCTGGAGAAGAAGGTACAGGGATGTGATTTTGGGGGTGTTCCCACCCAGTGAGAGAGTATGGCTCCTACTTCGGAGGCATCCACTTTCAGGGTGAAAGGAAGGGTCGGATCAGGTTGGCGAAGGACAGTAGRTGAGGTGAAGAGGCGTTTCAAGTTGTGGAAGGCAGTCAGGGTGGTATCAGTCCATTGAAGGGTCCGGGTCTTTTGGCTGGTAAGGGCAGTGAGGGGAGCGGCAGTAGAACTGAAGTGCCGAATGAACCGGTGATAGTAGTTGGAGAACCCAATGAAACATTGGAGTTCCTTAACGGTGGTGGGTTTGGGCCAGTTWCTGACGGCYGTGACTTTGTTCTCATCCAAACCGAGGAAGTTTACCAAGGTTACATGGAAAGTGCTGTTTTCAGTCTTTACATAAACGTTATGGTCAAGGAGCCATTGAAGAACCTTTTGCACATGCTGTATGTGTTCCTTCAGGGATTGGGAGTAAATCAGGAAGTCATCATTGTGGACGATGAAAAGCGGTTGATCATATCCTGGAAAATCTTGTTCATAAAGGATTGGAAGACGGCGGGGGCGTTAGTAAGGCCCTAGGGCATGAACAGGGATTAGTAGTGTCCTCGTGTGGTGATAAAGACCGTCTTCCATTCGTCGCCTTCACGTATATGACCAAGGTTATATGTACTTCGCAGGTRGAGTTTTGTATAGATGTTGGCACGGGTCACTTATTCAAGGGTCGCTGGGATCAGAGGAAGAGGGAAACGGTTCTTGACCATGACGTCATTCAGGGAATGGTAATCAATAKATGGACGGAGAGCACCGTKAWTTTTTCCAACGAAGAAGCTGGACACAGCCYGGGAAGAAGAAGGGCGAATGAAACCATTTTCCAGTGTTTTATCAATGCAGTTCTCCATTTGCCTCATTTTCCGGGATYGATAYGGGGTAAAGACGGCCCTTCGGTGGGGACACTCCAGGGAGTAAGTCAATAGCAGAGTCCCCTGGGCGATGTGGTGGCAGAGTGGAGGCCTTGATTTTGCTGAAGACATTGCTGTACTGGGCGTATTCAGATGGTATCGTGGGTGGCACTGCAGAGGCAGAGTCCTCAATGGTGGTGGCTCTGCAGGTTAGGCTGAGACAACTGGAGAAGCAGGTAGAAGACCTAGACAGTAGTTCACCTTGTCGCCACGAGATGGCAGGGTCGTGACGACAAAGCCAGGGGTGTCCGAAGATGAGTGGCTGTTTGGGGGATGAGAGTTCCATGAGTTGAATGGTTTCGGTGTGGAAGACTCCAATCTGGAGGGTGACGCTCTGTGTCAGGTGCGTAATGAAACCTGTGCCCAATGGCTGCCCGTCCAGGGGTGTTAATCCTTAAGGGAGGGGTGACAGGTTTTAGATCAATGCCAAGCTCTTGTACTAACTGGTGATCAATAAAATTACCTGCCGCTCCCGAATCTATCAAGCCCTCTACGTACTTAGTAACCCCCTTCACGGTTATCAATACTGAGATGGAGAACTGCTTCTGGGAGATATTTAGAAATAAGGACACTCCTACCTGCATGGCAGAGGAGGGACCCTTCTCATCTCTCCGTGGGGGGCGAACATGGCAATGGCTGAGTAGATGATCTTTCCCTCCACAGTATAGGCAGAGCCTTTCATGGATCCGCCTTTGACGTTCAATAAACGGGAGAGGAGCATGGCCCAACTGCATGGGCTCWGGAAGACTCGGACAGGATGACGYAATCATGGAAAGAGAAGGTTTCGGGTTCCTGMGTGGCAGAGTTCTTTGGCAGCGATGAGGTGGTTGATGGAGATGGACATACGAATGTATTGATTTAAATCCTGAAGGTCACCTCTACAGGCCAGCTCCGCCTGAAGTTCCCTGTTGAGCCCTCTTCGGTAGATGGTAGGTAAAGCAACCTCACTCCATCCACTCCCTGCAGCCATGGTGCGGAACTCGAGGGCATACTCGGCAGCTGAATTGCATCCTTGTTGAAGTTCTATGAGGAGGTCTCCTATAGGATGACCGGAAGGAGAGTGATCGAATACCTCTTTGAAGAGGGTGTGGAAATGGGTCTCAGATCCGAGTTCTGTTGGCATTCGATATGGCAGTGGCCCAATCCAGGGCTTTGCCTGTGAGTAGAGACACAACAAAATCCACCCTGCTCTTGTCGGTGGCAAAGTTAGTGGGGTTGTGCTCAATGTATTTGCTGCGTTGCATCAGAAATCCATGACATTTTCCAGGTATGGATATGAATGAAGGAGGGCTATGGGTTACGATACCTGGCATCGGAGGAGTAGGGTTAGGCTGTCGGAGAAGATGGCAGATTTCCTCCATACGCTCATCTTGCTGGGTTAGGCGCTGCTGTAGCTCCGCTGAATCCATTACGTGTTTAGGTGAGGTATTCTGTAATGAATACTCAGGGAGAGAAATGTGTAGATGCACGTGCAAAGCGCACGTTGCCTGATCGTTAACTTAGTATATCCGAAATTGTTGGCATAGCATACGAAGCAAGGAACAGAATAATTGGATATGACTTGATTATTTCTTCAATAATGTCGCAGTAATTGGTAGACTCCATATGAGCCTAGGCCTGCTCTCAACACCCTGAAATACGCACTCATCGTTAGTGACATCATGCAGAGTTCTTGCCCCTACGACATCAATAAATGACTAAAATAAACTTGAATCTAATCGTGAAAGCCTGTTTACGATGATACATTAACTGACCTCCAAACTACTGGACGGACAATGACATTCGAGTGCGAATATTAACTAACTCTGGGCAGCAGCGGAAACATTCAGACGTGAAGTGCTTTCTATCCTAGAAAAGTGTCCTGATAGTTCCACGGTGAACTCCTATTCCTTCGAGACCATTACCAGAAGACTGAAACTGCGAATATGAACGTGACAACTGACTAAGGCCGTACTGAGAAATCTCAATTTACAAACTGCCTAGAAACTGGAAATTAATGATAACTGAACTGAAACTTAAACTTCCTTAGTCGTCCGAGTTATTTTCGGAAACCATCAGCGTAAGCCAAAGACCCAGCCGGTCGTCTGGAAGAATATCGTTGTTTGCCACCCACCGTGTGCTGCTGCCCCTATTGCAGCCCAGCCAACATGTGAGGAGAGGGGTGAGAGTTGGTTTGGCAATAGCTGCACACCAGCTTTGCATCACACAATCTGCTCGAGGCTGTCTGGAACATGATATTTAGGATTGTTATCATTCAGAGGGCTTGTTTCCTTACCTGTCTGTGTCTCGTCTCTACCCCTTGAATCGGCCTGTCCCTTCCATTGTATTGATCGCTAATGGCTTGTAAAGTGGCACTATTATTGCTACTGTTGTGTCATACCAATTCTTGCTATGTACCTGAGGAACATACAACTGCTTCTAGAAAGTAAGAAGGAGTAAAGAGGGGAGGAGTAGTGTTATGGATAAAATAATGCACTCCTTCATTCCCAACATGGGTGATCGTATTCCTAGGCTTTCACCTCATTGTCTTCATCCATCCACCTAGACGCCCCCTGCGACCCCGTCTGCATGTGTCTACAGATTGCAAGTGTTCTGTACAGGATAATGTGTTTTCGACAGCCCTTGGTCGTACCGTCTCGCAGCAGGTGAGGAGATAGGTGGAAGGCGTTCGGTGGCAACAGCGTGCATGGCGGCAGCCGCGCGGCGCGGCAGTGTACCTCCATTTATTATATCGTATGATTTTTCTGCTTTGAGCTTGGCCCACAGCCGCGAGGGAGCTTGTGTAGTGAGTTGTCGTTGTGTGGTGTGTGTGTGTGTGTGGCTAGTTGTAAGCTGGTCGTCAGGTGTACCTTGTTGTTGTTGTTCGTAGTGCTTGCTGGTTGTGTGTGTTGTAGGCTGATGCGTTTGGTTTGAATGTGTGTGTGTGTGTCGTGTGTTGTGTGTGGTGTGTGTGTGGTCGTGTGTGTCGTGTGTTGTTGTGTGTGAACTGTGTGTTGTGTTTGTGCCCCTCTTCATTCAGCCACTTCCCCCCCCCCCTTGTTCGTCCTGCTCTTTGCTGTCTATCCCAACTTTCCCAGTACTATCCTTCCCTCGTTCCCCCCGTTGCATCAGTCCTTTCCTTATGCCTCCCCTTTTCATCCCCCGTGGTAGTAGCTCTTTACTCATCTCTGGGGCCTGAGGAACCCCTTCCACGGCCTCACACACACACCACCCAGACCATCCACGGCATACATCTGGCCTTTCCTGTCTTTTTCATTGCGGCCTGCTCGCACATGAGTCCACTGATGTTGAGTCTCTTCTCTACCTAGTGCCCTCTTTTGCTCAGCGCTTCTGGGCCCTATCGGGCTCGGGTGCACTGTGGGAACGCACGCCCGACGGTTACCAGATACTAGTCGGTCCGTACATCTTACTGGTGTTTAGTTCCTGTCTGGCGGTAAGACC
>NW_019943044.1:147383-148409 GCF_002910315.2 Salvelinus sp. IW2-2015 | reverse complement strand
TAGAAATCGGCTGTTGTCCAATGGAGCAGACAGGTGCTAGCCTACATACTGTATCAAAGAGATTTAGAAGCAATTAACACCTTACCTAAGGGCATTGTTCACACAAGGCCTTTTCATGACTAGGCCCCGGAGCAACTCCTGACTTGATTAAACTGTGGGCACTAGTTATTATAGGCTATCACAAGGGCCCAGAGTATTACCTTAGGCACTAAGTATAGGCTATCAAATGGGCCCAAAGTATCTCCTGATTGGGATACGCAGTCAAGGATAACTCCAGGCCATTTTCATTCATAACAATCCCACATTGTGTAAAACCAACTCCAAAGCAGTGAACCTAGCTAGCTCATGTTCTGATGCCCCTCCCACTCAGCGAAACTCCTCTAAAGAGAAGGCAAATGAATAATGCAGTGATATCTATGAACACTCTCTCTCTCTCTCTGTTTTACTGAGCACTGTTGTATTATTAGGTTTCAAATCAAGCTCGTCTTTACTTCTGTTAAAGCGTTATTAAAAATTAAAATATGTGAATGCGGAGAGGGGGTGACTATCATTTGTTTAGAGGCGACTTTAATGAGGATAGTCAAACTCAGAGAGAGAGAGAGAGAAAGAGAGAAAAAGAGAGAAAAAAGAGAGAAAAAGAGGAATAGAGTCTT
The DNA here is from genome assembly GCF_002910315.2 of Salvelinus sp. IW2-2015. Taxonomy (NCBI): domain Eukaryota; kingdom Metazoa; phylum Chordata; class Actinopteri; order Salmoniformes; family Salmonidae; genus Salvelinus; species Salvelinus sp. IW2-2015. The sequence goes on along the minus strand of NW_019943044.1, from coordinate 147,756 downwards.
CCTTTAGAAAATACAATGGTGAGACAGGAGTTCAAAGTCACGTACTGCTTGCTTCCCCAGACTAACTCTGTTAGCAAATCTCCTATCATCAAGCTGCGTCTATTTCCCTCCACTAAATGAAAGATGCTAACACAATATGTTTGGTAATGGCCAGTGTTTAAGCAGGTTATTATCATTAAAATATAAATGGGAATAAAAAGAGAAGGAGAAGGGGATACTAAAGTTAATGTGGCGTGGTGTTAATTGAGTGTGGGTCCTGGGATAAAATGTGTCATTATTGGTCTGCACCAACGGCAACCCCTCACAAGAGTGACACCATTCACCCGACCGTGTGAGAAAGAGAGGGAGAGAGTGACAGAAAGAGGAAGGGGGA
>NW_019943044.1:143746-144745 GCF_002910315.2 Salvelinus sp. IW2-2015 | reverse complement strand
AGACCAGCTCACTACATTGATAACCTGCCAGATATATAATGAACTCTCCTTACATTAAAGACCACTCACAGAGTCCCAATCTGCAAATTCATATTTAGATTTTCCCCACTGGATGTATGAAGAACAAAGAGAAAACCGTGTGTTGTATCTTGAAGAAAAAACATCAAGATAAAAAATMGCCATATATCCTGCCAAGGCWGGCAGATTTTCCTGCACTATTGACATATACAGTATGTAGATATTTACAACAAGCGAAGTGCATTACTGGAAGCAATGACTTCAAAAGCGAGTGGATGGATGAAATACATTATCAAGGTTGAAAATCACTTAGGAAAGTGGCTTTTATGATAGTAATGATAAGCATGAAGCACAATAATGGCGGCCATTTTGGATCCACACTGGCAGGAAGAAGGAAACCTGCCATTAAATTCATAAACACCACTGAGAKTGAGAAACTCGACACTCAGCCCATAGGGAGGCTTTCTCCCCATAGGGAGGCTAGTATCCACCCAGGGCTCAAGCACACAGACAGACAGAGAAGAGACCACATTAGCCTTGTCTACATGCCTCAGAGGGTACAACCTGCCTTGGGGAACAGAACACACCATAACACCTCTACTACCCAGGTCACCCTAGAGGAGTAGTGGCACAGGGCACAACARYGCTCAGGSAGCACAAGCAGAGCATTCTGAGTAGAAGTTTTTCAAAAAGTAAAAGAGGGAAAGGGAGTGTGGTGGCACATCGACAACTGAGTGAATGCATGGGTGAGGCCAGAGTAGACACYTTCCGCCACACACACACACCAACCCTAACTGCTGTGGTTAAGTTAGAGTTAGAGGACTTCAGGCTCCATCAGGCCGTKCTTGAGGGCTTAATTKATCACCCATTCAATCAGGAMCTAAAGCCCAATGAAGATAAAGTAGTCCAGTACTAGTGTCTGAGAGCTGGAGAAAACATGCTTGAGTAGGCAGTCAATCCCCCTTACCTGGCCATAAGAAA
>NW_019943044.1:140806-142594 GCF_002910315.2 Salvelinus sp. IW2-2015 | reverse complement strand
ATCTGTGTCATAACAACCATTTATTTATTAGAAACCTGAAGTATTAGCCAGAACAGGGACAGGTCCTATCATTAACATGACCTACACGTTCCATTGTGACCTCAGTTAAAGTACAAGCTGTCTTCACTCACAGAGGATGAGACAGGTTGTAGTGCATCACTAATTAATACCCTTATGTAGACTGACAGATGTTGGTGGCAGAACAACATTTATGGATCAAAATCAGATATGACATACCAGTTCTCCTCTGTGCAGTTGTAAATCTGCTATTACGGGCTCATAGCCTGCCAATCAATGACATTGTATTATTGACCATCACCACAGGTATTGATCACATAGGCCAAGGCATATTAAGAACAGTGGTCTAAGTGCTGTGAATGTTTGCTAGGGAAGTTCAGGCTTCACAAGGGTCCTTCCCTGGATGATTCCATTAGAGACCATTGTCTCAGGCTCTGTATCCCTACACCACTGCAAATGCAGCTTTTGGGAAGCATAATGATAAGTCTCTCGTACATTGTACGCCACCCTTTGGAGTGTCTGTGTAAGTGCAGGTATCAAGTGCACTGKTTATTAATTTGAGGAGCGAGGCATTATTCTGAATAGGAACCTCTCTGGTATGATGATAGTTTGCAGATTCATTTATTTAAAAAATCCATATAAATGGTAAATATGCATATAAAGTCCACATAATTCTTAGGCATAGAATATAATTATTAAACTAGGCCTATTAAATCTATGGCTTTTGTAAAGGAATTSTGAACATAGAAGCAACAGGAACAAGCCAGCAATTCAGAGGACCACATAGGCTTGCTTTTATTCAATGCGAAATTTCGTTATTACAAGTAAAGAGTTCAAATAATTCATATCCACGTCAAAAATATTTACAAATCTGCCCGATCAATTAGCCTAGATTGGATGAAAAATATCGGATCCAAAGCGWCATATAAACGATCTATAACAAAACATATATATTGCAAAATACAGGACACGTTAACGATTATAATTTATTTCAGTCGTATTCATTACATATAAATGAACTAAAAGTAGTGGAATTCACCTGTCAGAGTAACCTATATGCGCAAGTATAGTGAGTGTTTTCCAACCGCTATGTGAAGCAGTGCTGCTATCGGTATGGCACGGGCACGGAGTCTGCAGCAAGCAAGCATATCTCCGTGTGCAATAGCAATACCAGTCCAACCGGGCCCCGAATGCTTCTGGAGGTGCTGAAACCTATGTGGGATATTGCCCTGCTGTGCCCAACTGAACCAATGCACCTGTTACAGTGGACAAATAACTCGCTAAAACAAGCGAATATTTCCGTGCACAAAACAGTTTGGATATAATAAGCCTTTACAGTCCTTGGCGAAACGTAGTGCTTCATAATATAAAATGGTTTATTTTGTGAAATACAAATACACATGACAAATGGTGYATAATCATCACTTACGCTGCTGTTTTGCCCCGACCAGTAAACCACTGCGTGGTTATGCGCTGAGTCCCCGGTCAAGGCGAAAGTAGTGCTGCTTAGTTTGGGATCATCTCCTCTGGAAGTCCCTCGACCCTCGTCCCTGTTCCACTTGAATTCGGATCGGCCCAGTCTGTGTCCGTCCAGTAACGGACCAGGACTCCTTCTCTCATCTGATGTCTCTCCTTCTAAACCGGGGCCACCGGTCCTAAAGCTCTCCCTAAACTCGGGAGGTTCGGGACCGCTTCGCTTCGCTCTCCGTAACGCAACATCCTCAGCACCATCCTTGACTTTACCCAAATCATTCACCCCAATATTATATT
>NW_019943044.1:132808-134276 GCF_002910315.2 Salvelinus sp. IW2-2015 | reverse complement strand
CTCTTCAGCTAAACTGTTCACGTTCAAGGAGCTGGTCGCGGGAGCCACCACATAGGGGAGGAGCTGTATCGAAGCCGAGCTGCCGAATGTGCGCCCGGATGAGAGGGAGACTGTGAGAGAACGCGAACGCAAGAGTGAGAGGAGTGCGAGAGCAGAGAACGGGAGAGAGAGCGAGAGAGAGAGAGAGAGATGCGCCGTGGCTTTCACACTGGTGGTGATAGCCCATTAGTAATAGAATATGATATGACCGATAAATACCTATTCAACATAGCTTTCAGCAGAGAGATAACATCTGACAATGTTCATATCAAAGTCAAATCAATGGTGTCAATGTATAACGATGCTTGATGTGATTAGGGACCAGGATGTCCAACACATTATAGTCTTCATAGTGCTTCAGAACTCATTATTTTTATTAACCCGAATCAAAGTAATTGGTTTTTAATGTAGTCCTGTCCAAAGGAAACTGTATTTCCTGAAATGCATCAAAATTACTTTAATGTAGCAGGTGCTCTGACACCTTAGACTCTMGCCAATTAGATGTTCCATTATGCCATGACATAAAGGTTKATGTGCGCACAGAGGGAATTATTAGCGCAATAAAGCAATGGCATTTTTTAAAGATCAGCAGCCGAATAAAAATGATGTTTGTGCYACCAGAACATTAAAGACATTGTCCAGTTATTAACTTGTTATTATTTGAGAAAAGGTATTACAGTAACTGTCCAMTGTTTCCAGATTTCCATGAAATATGACCTACTACAATTACAATTACAATATGACTGAAATAGTTTTCCTTCGATTATTTTTTAATGACCTATGCTTCTTTGTTGGAATGGTGTTGGCATACAACAACAACAGAACTGTGTGGCGTATACTGGTCATGAAAAATACTCATGTGAATAGACCACTGATTGGCCAGCTCGTCCGCTGATCCAGACATCATCCTCCGTTAGGAAATAGAAAGCATATTTTAAACTGTATGTTTGAGATAGCAGTTTGATGTGTTGTTTGTTATAGGTCTATGTTATAGACCTGTGCGCAATGCTTGTATCTCTGCATGCTCAAGAATGAAACAATCTTGTCATCATTTTCATTTATGTCTCATGACAGCCAACAGACGCGACCAGAAACAAACGAGCCGCACACGGCTGAGTCGAGTCTGACGGCATATAGCTGGCGGCTGAGTCGACTCTGACGGCAGAGTACMGTACTGGGCTGGGGCATTCAAATTGAGCTCTAGTGTGCGTGCAGAGAAGGCCCAGCGCGGATTTGGCAAGGAATTAGGCTATTCCCAGTAGTAAAACACAACCAGCGCCAAAAGGAGAGAGTCAGGTGGACAGGGAGGGAGGTATAGAGGGAGTGGGAGGAGGAGGATAGGGAGGGATTGATGGATTTGGACAAAGACACCAGGTGTTTATCAACCCAAGACTTAAGAAGCAGCCAAAATGTGAAAAATTATAACACA
>NW_019943044.1:121344-126584 GCF_002910315.2 Salvelinus sp. IW2-2015 | reverse complement strand
GATGCCTAAGCACTGCGTTCATGGCTCACGAAGAGAACAAAGAATACTCCAGTTGGAACTTTATTGAAGCTATATGTTAAAAACTCCTAATGATTGATTCAGTACTAGTTTGAAATGTTTTCGCCCGGTAATATCACATTTTGAAGTTTTTGTCCGATATGAAGCTGACCAGAATTAGCGTTTGGATATGTTTACCAAACGCGCAAACAATTGGACATAAATAACAGATTTTTTCGAACAAAACAAACATTATTGTGGACCTGGAGTCCACTATTTGAAGGGTGTCCACATACTTTTTGCGAGGAAGTGTAATGTTACGCGAGGGGCTGCTTGATGGACACCTGACTGATTCTGCTCTCATTCTCTCCCACAACACCATAGAAATCTCATTGGAATTTCTATTGATTGCTGACATCTAGTGGAACCCCTAGGCAGTGCAACCCCAGTCCTACGTCATTTGGATTTCTTTAGGGACTCTGTTGAATACAGACAATCTCAGATTTCTGACTTCCGGTTTTGATTTCAACTCAGGATTTTGCCTGCCAATATGAGTTCTGTTAATCTCAGAGAAATAATTCAAACAGTTTTAGAAACTTGAGTGTTTTCTATCCAATATTAATAATAATATGCAAATATTAGGAACTATGACTAAGGAGCAGGCCGTTTGAAATGGGCACCTTTCATCCAAGCTACTCAATACTGCCCCTGCAGCCACGTCATTCCTGTTCATCTATTTTGTTGTATTGCCACAACATGTTAAAGTTGAACACTGACAGTTTTGTAGCTTTCATGAGTACATGCACACTAATAATTCAATGTTAAATTGATTGTGGCAGTAGGACGAGTATGGATATAGTCATGGAAACATTTTACTCTGCTTAGCTTAATCAGCGTACAGTCAAAATGGAAGTAAGCATACGCAAATTAAAACACCTGGTTTTCTGAGCAATATTTCAAACTATTGGGACATGTAAACAGCTTCATCGGCATTCCAGCTGTGTATTTTAGTTGCATATGTGCAAACTCTGGTAGCGCAAGCATCCATCTATATATGCAGTGAAGTGAATTCTGAAAAAACTGAAAGTATGTGTGATGGACATTTTCCAATTTCTGTGTTCTATTCATGTTCTTTTCTAATAACCCATTTCTGTGTTCATGCAAGTGACTGATTGAACGAATCCTCACTATCAGTTTCTGCAATTTGGCAGTACGCCCAGAACCTTGTTTTGAGAAAGGGATATCTCAGTCTCAGGTCTCAGTTTAGAGAGAAGAAGCCTCGCGAGTTATTGGTCTGTCACATGCATGACCCAGTATTGGTCTGTCACATGAATGAAGCAAATCTTAATGATTAATTAATTATGAATGATGAATAAGCTAAATCATGCAAATATAACTTGTTTGTCTCTGTGTAAGAATTTCCATGACACTTTGGCATCAACGAACAGGGTGATTGATTCTGTCTGTGGAGCTTTCCAGTGGGGGCTGCGAGTAAAACCTGTGGCGCATTTTATGAAGCGTGAGGGAAATTCCCGTCTGACCAAAAGACAACGAGACCCACCCAGACCCTTGCTGTGAGCTGCCCAGGAGGAGACACATCATTTGTGAACATTCGAGGGACGGCAACCTATTTCAGTAAGTCAAAGTATGTAAAAAAATAAAATAAATTACACTTATGTAACGGAACTATAAAGGAGCCAGGGAGCGGAGCGTAACCGGGTGTAAATAGACGACAAGCTCACCTAGAGACGCTGGACAGGCCGCTTTATGTAGAGGCATGTTTATTATATAAGAGAGAAGAAGGCTTAGTTCTACGCCGTGGTGATGTCAGCCACTCAATAGAAGACTAGAGGAATAACACCAAAAGGTGGGTGGTGTTCGACCGGAACCACAGGTGGCAATATAAGAATAGTCTCTCATGCTTGTACTAGTAGCTTAGTCTCTTATGCTTTATGTAGTAAGGCTAGCGAGGCTATGAAGAAGACATATGTCGTAACGATAGTGTCTGTTTCTTAGTCACACTGACGAGCAAATAGTAAGCAAGTACAAACGGAGCAAGATTAGTCAATGCGAGGCAGAAGGGATTGACCATTATGGAGTTAAATAGTTAAGAGATGGTGATTGTCCATATTGAGTGTTGATTTATTTGGTAGGAATTAGGATACGAGATGGAAAGTCCGTGGATGTGAAAGGTTGTGTGAAGTTGGCGAAGAGATCTGGAGAAATAATTACTCATGATTGGGAGATAAATAGGTTTAATATGATGTGTAATTTATGGAGAGATGAACTATACGTACTAAGATATGAATCATTGAAAGGGTATGCAATGGAAATGAGAGTATATTGGGATATAAGACGTTGAATCATCGGTAATTGGATGGTATGTGGTTTTTGTGAAATATAGTCACACTAAGTTTCGAATACAGAATCGGTGAATAAAGAATGGAGGATAAGATTTAGTGTGAGTTGTGATGATATGTGTCAGTACTTATTTATAAGGTCGGATTGATTGATGAGAATGTTTGTATTAGATGGAACAATTATTATGTGGAATAAGTAAGGTGGTTACGTATATTGTAGGTAATGTTTTGTGAATGTTAGATGAATGTAAAGTCTGATTATGAAAAATGGGAATATAGTTAAGCACAGTTTTGTCGTGGATACTTACAGTGTTTACAGATATACATAGTTAGATTTTGAAATTAATAAATGGTTATAATTAGAAGTATTGAATTTTCTTTTGGGCTAATTATAGGTTACTAATGAAGGTGGAGATTGGAGGAAGGTCTACAGGCCGGTAACGGCCTTCAAGAGATGATGCGTAAAGACCAATTGGTTATGTATGAGGCAGAGGTGGAGTGGTATTCGTAGAATATATGGATATCTAACACTTGTCTGTTTCTCCAGCACTTGATTCTGTATGTAGAGGCCAATGTGGTTCTAGTTTCTCGGTTGTGTTTATTCTGAAAGATAGTACCTACACTCTGATATAGCTACGAGTGGGTTGATTTTTATATATTTAGTACGTATAACTTAGGAGTTGGTAGAAAGTATTGAGCACTGGGACAGTAGCTAGTCTTTAGGGTAGAGGAGAGTGCTCCTGATAGGCAATGTAGTTGAGCATGGTACGGCTTATAACGTTGTATAAATAACAATTGTCATGAATGGCGAATATTTTCTTGAATGAAGTAAGATGTGTAAACGTTGTGGACAAGAAGAGAGGACGACAACTGGGTAATTAAGCAAACATAGGTGTTCTCACTGAAGGTTAGAATGCTTGCATTTAGACGTAAAGTCGACTAGAATAGCCATCAATGAGTGGGTTGTGGATGTCCTGTAAGGCATATATATGATCTTAACACGTTATCACAAATGATGAAGCGTTCTAAAACCCTTGTGATTAGGCAAAAATGGGAAACTGCATCTATTTTCCTAGTCCTATGCTGGTCTCCAGTGCCAGACCTTATTTGGGACAATTAGCAACGAAGTGGATATACTGATAGGTGATGATATGAAAGTGGAGGTAAATAAAGTGAACAGATGTTGCCCAAGGACCAGTTACTTGAACTAGGTTGCCCTTGCTTCAAGACCATTATAACAAGGTTAGCCTGGCGTATGCTATATCATATACATGCAGACATTTTCACCACAATGACTGACTCGTTTCCTAGGTATGTGGACGGTAGCCTTCTTTTCACGCATACCTTGGTGACATCAGGTGGGGCCAAAAGGAAACCACTGCAAGGTCTATTCTTCCCCCTGTCACCATTCCACTGTCTCAGCGCTGCCAGACCAGGAGTCTATAGGAATCAATAGACACATCTCCGTCCTGTTCACACTTTTTCCGCTCCTTGGTTGTTCCCCCCGGTGGCGTCTCGCGTGCCATCTATAGGGTACTGATAGAGAGTGCCAGACCAGTTAATACATATCGATCCCTCCAAGCATTGCATATGAATCTTAAAATAATAGACATTTAACCTCTCTAGGGTATGTGGGACGGTAGCATCTTACCTCGTCCACAGCCAGTGACACTGCAGGGCGCCAAATTCAAAACAACAGAAATCCCATAATTAAAATTCCTAAACATACATGTATTTTACACCATTTATAAGATACACTTGTGTTAAATCAGCCACAGTGTCCGATTTCAAATAGGCTTGAGTGAGTGCCTATTCACAGAAAAACACAGCATTTTTCCAGCCAAAGAGAGGAGTCACAAAAAGCAGAAATATAGATAAAATGAATCACTAACCTTGATGATCTTCATCAGATGACACTCATAGGACTTCATGTTACACAATACATGTACGTATTTACACAATACATGTACATATTTATATCCAAAAATCTCAGTTTACATTGGCGCGTTATGTTCAGTAGTTCCAAAACATCCGGTGATTTTCAGAGAGCCACATCAATTTACAGAAATAGTCATCATAAATGTTGATGAAATACAAGTGTTACACATTGATTTTAGATCCACTTCTCCTTAATGCAACCGCTGTGTCAGATTTCAAAAAAACTTTACGGAAAAAGCAAACCATGCAATAATCTAGACGGCGCTCAGACGCAAATCATCCCAAGAGAAATATCCCGGCTCATAGTTTGGAAGTCACAGATCAGAAATAGCATGTATAAATATAACTTATCCTTTGATGATCTTCATCAGAAGTGCTACTCCTTCAAGGAATCCCAGTTCCATTCATATGTTGTTTTGTTCGAATATGCCATCAATTTATGTCCAAAATTCCTCCTGTTGTTCCGCGTTGTTGTTGCGTTCGTACACTAATCTAAACTCACGACGGTGCGTGCAAAAGTCCAGCGGGAGAAGTACGGACGAAAAGTCCAAAAATCTCCGTGTAATAGTCTGTAGAAAACGTGTCAACGATGTATAGAATCAATCTTTAGGATGTTTTATTAAGATATGAATCTTCATAATGTTGCCATACCGGAGAAATTTTGAGTTTTTATGAGATTCAAAAGACGTGGGTTTTTTTCTATCCAATCCTAACTAATTAATATGCATATCCTGATCTGGGGCCTGAGTAGAAGCTAGTTTATTCTGGTGCCGCTTTTCATCTCGGATTGGAAAATTACTGGCCTCACCCTACCGTATAAGAAGTGTTTAATATAGTGTTTAGTATACTAATTTAAGTGGTAATTTGGCTCAAGATAGCACTCTTAACGCCAATGTCCTTAAGTAAAATTTGAAGAAAGTAAATGTTGCAATAAGGTCACATGAA
>NW_019943044.1:91123-118559 GCF_002910315.2 Salvelinus sp. IW2-2015 | reverse complement strand
TACAATTACATTTAAAGCGAGTAACGCATAAAAAGGCCCCTATAGTCATATAGAGAGAAGGCTATTCGCTAGTCTTATGAGAAGACTAGAGCGAGGGCGTAACGGTTGCKTAGAAAGCCCTGCTGACAGCTGCTTGTAGGCATGTATAAGAAATGTCTACGTGGTGTTCAGRCACTACAAATAACACAAGGTGCTTTTGAACACAGGGTGTTATTTATATGTATGTGTTATTTATATGTATAGGAAGTAGCGGCAAGAGAACCATTGAAGATATATATGGTGCATAGGAAGTAACYACAAGAGAATCATTGAAGATGCACATGGGGTAATAAGAGTGATCACTGAGTGTGTTTGGGAATAGTACTAAGTGAATYTGGATGTGAAAGTTGTGTGATTGTGAGATATGGCATATTAATCTGATTGAAATGTTGATAATAAATTAATTGAAAGTATTACTTTTATGTTTGAAATTTGGATAATAAGCTGATTGATTGAAATGTGTATGTTAAGCTGATATACATTTTCATAACAAGAGATTGAAATATGGATAATAAGAGATTTTTGCTATTAAGTACTGAGTGAATGAGAGCTTTCAGGGGACTGGCTCAAGTGTGAAAGAGGTATTATGAGAGAGTGTGTATCTGAATGGATACCCCAAACAGTTCTGTGAGCTGAGTTTTTTTATCTAAWTGTTATCTACGGTTATTATATATCTATAGGAAGTGGAGGCAAGCTAGTCTTAGGAGAAGGCTAGCATTAGGGCAGGAGGCTCGATTAACAATTGTCTGTTGGCATTTATAWGAGAAGTGTCTACGTGGTCAGAGAACCACTGATAATAGCACATGGTGTTATTGTAGACATTTAGAGTCGTAGATGCACATGAGTGGTGTGGATGTRTGTAGGCATTTATGATCTTTAACGTTATAAAGGGATTCTGTATGAAGATATGAAAGGAGAAAGTACAATTCCCGAATATGCTGTTAACTAGAACAATTAGTGTAAATATATCCCAAATGATGACGTTCTAAACCAATTTGTGAATAGGCAAAATGGAAACTGCATCTATTTTCCTGTCTATGCTGTCTCAGGTGCCAGACTTATTATGGACATAGCACGCCATCTATAGGGTACTGATAGAGAGTGCCAGACCAGTTAATACATATCGATCCCTCCAAGCATTGCATATGAATCTTAAAATAATAGACATTTAACCTCTCTAGGGTATGTGGGACGGTAGCATCTTACCTCGTCCACAGCCAGTGACACTGCAGGGCGCCAAATTCAAAACAACAGAAATCCCATAATTAAAATTCCTCAAACATACATGTATTTTACACCATTTTAAAGATACACTTGTTGTAAATACAGCCACAGTGTCCGATTTCAAATAGGCTTGAGTGAGTGCCTATTCACAGAAAAACACAGCCATTTTTCCAGCCAAAGAGAGGAGTCACAAAAAGCAGAAATATAGATAAAATGAATCCTCAACTTTTGATGATCTTATCAGATGACACTCATAGGATTCATGTTACCAATACATGTACGATTTACACAATACATGTACATATTTATATCCAAAATCTCAGTTTACATTGGCGCGTTATGTTCAGTAGTTCCAAAACATCCGGTGATTTTTCAGAGAGCCACATCAATTTACAGAAATAGTCATCATAAATGTTGATGAAAATACAAGTGTTACACATTGAATTTTAGATCCACTTCTCCTTAATGCAACCGCTGTGTCAGATTTCAAAAAAACTTTACGGAAAAAGCAAACCATGCAATAACTGAGACGGGCTCAGACGACAAATATTCAACCCAAAGAGATATCCTGCCATGTTGGATAACAGAAATCAGAAATAGCGACTTATAAATATTAACCTTTATTTTGATGATCTTCATCAGAATGCAACTCCAGGAATCCAGTTCCACAATAAATGTTTGTTTTGTTCGATAATGTCCATCATTTATGTCCAATTCCTCCTTGTTGTTCGTGGGTTCCAGTACAACAATCTAAACTCACGACGTGCGTGCAAGTCCTAGCTGAAAGGTACGGACGCAAAAAAGTCAAAAAATCTCCGTTACAGTCTGTAGAAACATGTCAACCGATGTACTACGAATCAATCTTTAGGATGTTTTTAACACATAACATCTTCAATAATGGTTCCCACCGGGAATTGGAGTTTTAGAGACTTCAGAGTGTTTTCTATCCAAATCTACTAATAATATGCATATCCTTGGATCTGGGCCTGAGTAGCAGGCAGTTTTCACGTCCGCTTTTCATCCGGAAGTGAAAATACTGCCCCCTACCCRAAAGAAGTTAATAAGTGTTAAGTAACAAATTTAATGGTAATTGGCTTTCAGATAGCACTCTAATAACGCAATGTCTTAGTAATTTGAAGAAGTAAATGTTGCAATAAGGTCACATGACGAACATTGAGCATTGGGACTGATATTAAATTAGCGGCCGCCGTCTGGTGTTTGGGTTAGAGATAAGTTTCCTGTGGAACAATAGATAGCCACCAGTWCTCACTGYYYYAAAAACAGTCTGTAAGGGACACAGTGGGGACATTTGGGACAGAGGTATGAATAGTAAGGGTAAGAGATGYTTTTGAAAATGTCCAATTATTATTATTATGACTCAATGCTATAGTTTGGGTAGCAGCAGTGATTGAAGTAAGAAGGTCATCTAAAACAATAATTTGTTTCATTAAACGTAGAACTGTTTCCAGAATTGAAGTAGATCCAAGTAAATGTTTTAGTGCTGAATATTGAGCTGATAAGCAAGCACCAACTATTTTGAAGGTCCTAGCAGATTTGTTAAACAACAGGTTTCATATTTTGGCAAGCTCATATCACAGGAACATACAGTGCCTTGCAAAAGTATTCACTCCCCTTGGCATTTTTCCTATTTTGTTGCATTACAACCTGTTATTTTTAATTAATTTTTATTTGGATTTCATGTAATGGACATACACAAAATAGTCCAAATTGGTGAAGTGAAATTTAAAAAAAAATCTTGTTTCAAAAAATATAAAAATATTTAAAACGGAAAAGTGGTGCGTGCATATGTATTCACCCCCTTTGCTATGAAGCCCCTAAATAAGATCTGGTGCGACCAATTTCCTTCAAAAGTCACATAATTAGTTAAATAAAGTCCACCTGTGTGCAATCTAAGTGTCACATGATCTGTCASATGATCTCAGTATATATACACCTGTTCTGAAAGGCCCCAGAGTCTGKAACACCACTAAGCAAGGGGCACCACCAAGCAAGCAGCACCATGAAGACCAAGGAGCTCTCCAAACAGGTCAGGGACAAGTTCGGTGGAGAAGTAGCAGATCAGGGTTGGTTATAAATAATAAGACTTTGAACATCCACGGAGCACCATGAAATCCATCATTAAAATTTAAAGAATAGGCACCACACCAAACCTGCCAAGAGAGGGCCACCCACCAAACTCACGACCAGGCAAGGAGGGCAGTTAATCAGAGAGCAACAAAGGAGACAACGATAACCCTGAAGGGCTGCAAGCTCCATAGCGGAGATTGGAGTATCTGTCCATAGGACCACTTTTAAGCCATACACTCCACAGAGCTGGCTTATGGAAAAGTGCCATTGCTTAAAGAAGAAAAATAAGCAAACACGTTTGGTGTTCGCCAAAGGCATGTGGGAGACTCCCAAACATATGGAAGAAGTACGCTGGTCAGATGAGATTAAAGTCAGTTTTTGGCTATCAATGAAAATGCTATGTCTGGCACACGCCCACAACTCTCATAACCCCAAATACACCATCCCCACAGTGAAGCATGGTGGTGGCAGCTCATGCTGTGGGGATGTTTTTCATCGGCAGGGACTGGGAAACTGGTCAGATTGAAGGAATGATGGATAGCGCTAAATACAGGGAAATTCTTCAGGCCAACTGTTTCAATCTTCCAGAGATTTGAGACTGGGATGGAGATTCACCTTCCAGTAGGACAATTTTTTTTTATTTTTTTATTTTACCTTTTTTACCAGGCAAGTCAGTTAATAACAAATTCTTATTTTCAATGATGGCTAGGAACAGTGGGTTAACTGCCTGATAATGACCCTAAGCATACTGCTAAAGCAACACTCAAGTGGTTTAAGGGGAAACATGTAAATGTCTTGGAATGGCCTAGTCAAAGCCTAGACCTCAATCCAATTGAGAATCTGTGGTATGACTTAAAGATTGCTGTACACCAGTGAAACCCATTCGACTTGAAGGAGCTGGAGCAGTTTTTGTCTTGAGTAATGGGCAAACAATCCAGTGGTTTATATGTGCCATGCTTATAGAGGCATATCCCAAAAGACTTGCAGCTGTAATTGCTGCAAAAGGTGGCTCTACAAAGTATTGACTTTTGGGGGGGTGAATAGTTATGCAGCTCTCAAGTTTTCAGTTTTTTTGTCTTATTTTTTGTTTGTTTCCACAATTTTTTTTTTTCCACTTCAAATTGGTAGACATGTTGTGTAATCAAAATGATCATAAAAATCATTTTAATTCCAGGTTGTAAGGCAACAAATAGTGAAAATGCCAAGGGTGGTGATACTTTCGCAAGGCACTGTATGTCAATGCAACATGTTCAAAATGATTAAGACGTCTATTTTCTTTCTTCCAAGACTTATGGAATGTCCGCTACCGAGTTTTTCTTGTTGACGTGTTTAACAATGGTGCTGTGTCTCTCCTTTTGAAAGGCTTCCTGAGGAAAGGACGCACTTTAAAGGGCACACAATGAAAATCTTTGAGGTACTAATGTCCGAGTTTTGGTTGCACACATGCAAATTCTCTCGATAAGAAATACTGAAGAACCCAATGTAAACCCTCCTTAGTGGCTGAAGTAATGTCAACAATGGCGTTCAGTTGGTCCTTCGTCATTTCTACCCGTGAGACTGTGTACGAGCAGTAACCTGTACACAGCACCCAGTCGAAGCTTCAACTGCCTTTTCTCTCAGGAGTGCGACATGAGTCCCGTGGATGAGCATGGGAGAGAGATCCGTCCAAACTGCTCTCATGCTGCTGGTGAACTGGTAGGAAAATGGACAAAGACATATGGACTGTAAAGAACAATGGTGGCTCAGGGGAGAGACATTATCAAGGGCCATCCACTTTGAACATGTGCCATTGGGAGGACGAACTGAAACGCCAGAAGAATGAGTGCTGGGAGGGAAGGGGGTGGTCAACCATGCCCATAATTAATTTAGGCATATCCAAAATTGTTTATTTGGAGTATCAGGTTGATTGTGGAGGTCTGCACATTSTGAAATGTATAGCAATTTAGACTAWGAATGAATTGAGATACCGATCTCAAAAATCTCAAAATTAACATGCCACTCACAACAAAAGCTGCAGCTCCAGATGTGTACATAAAATAACTATTATAAATAACTATCTTAAAGCCACTCCTCCAATAAGCTACGCCTCCCATCTGATAMMCTGRCACCTCTACAATAMATTTATAAAAYGGTTCCAAATTGAACCCCTCRCATCACAAAAAGWTTCAGATTTTWAGCTTTACACAGGGGTTCCTRGAAGACCCTTTTCAGAGGGGTTCCTTAAGGAACCTTTTTCAACTGCAAAGGTTCCACCGGTGTAGCAACCCAAWAAGTTCTACCAGGCACCTTTACTTCTAAAAGTGTAGTGCACTATATAGGTGTMCCATTTGGMATGCAGWGATTGAACTTTTCCTGGGGATGGAAAAATGCCATTTAGCCATTTATTCTTCTTGCTAATTRCACGTTAAACCACTGCCATACGTCTAATGTCCCTCCCAAATGGTACCATATTCCCTTTATAGTGCACTACTTTAGACAAGGGAAATATAGGAATAGGGAGCCATTTGGGACACAACCCAATAAGGCTATGTGATGTAACGGGACCAAGGCTTCTAAAAAAATGATCAACATATCAACTTTTACAGAGGCAACTGTAAAMAATMATTGAATTATTGTAGGAATGATRATGGCTTTAATGAGATATTAATGAAATGSWGCATAAATCATTATTRRGTGTCACATCGCCGCCCGTCCATCAGTTATACCATGGCTGTCTAATGRAGCTGAAGTATTAATCCTTCTTAAGGTTTGAAACGGATACAATCATTCCAAAATCTYTCAACATTGAACTTACCGGTCTTGTAAGATAACACCGGTGAATCTATGTTGGTATGCAGACATGTGATAAGAACCCAGCTGGTCCTTTTCTAGGCCTTCTGTTGTAAGCCTCTTTTTCCTGATCATAGCCCATAGACAACAAGGATCAGCACTCACCCTATGGATGATATACTGTCTTCTGGCTTCTTATTTGTATGGTAATTGACATGGGGGTTTAATGGCTCCACATTTTGTCATTAGTGAAATGCATTTTTCCTGGTATTGCCTGCGAACCCTGAAGCTGAACATGACCGCCTGCTCAGTATGTAAAAATATGTGAGTTGGCTACTGGTACCGCTTCCAGCAAAACTGTAGCATACTGTAGTGGTTTGAAAGCCAATGAGTTCCAATTGAACTGAGGTTCTGAGATAGCATGATACAAGAGTTCTGTATGGATTGGTAAAAAATACCTCTAGTATTACCCTTGAACCCTTAAAAGACTATAAACCACCAGGATATACTCTGTATATAAAAGCTCAATACTTGTATGCATTTGTTCTCACTATTTCAAAATGAATCCAAGTAAAGTTCAACTTCTGACGCTKTTTGATTGTGAGTGTTAGGAAAGGCAGAGAACTTTGATGTGGATATTAATTTTCCCACAGCTGAATCAAAAACATTTGCCTGATGTTGCAAGAACGTTCCTAGAACACATTTAGTCTGTTCTTTAATAATAGTAACCCTGCATTCAGTTTCACCAGTTTCTACTTAAGTGATAATGACAGAGAAGCAGGTGTTTGGAAGATATATAGGCCTGAGACGAAGTCGAGGGCCGGCACWCCYTGCCAATATATCCTCCAAACACCGGCTTCGAGGGCATTATCARTTAAATAGATCATGCCTGGCAAAACCGAATGTATGTCTTTTTTACCAATCCATACAGAACTCTTGCYTCATGRTATTACAGCGTCGTATCTTCTGTTCGTTGGATTGTGTCTTTACTAGGTAGTTAGTTGGTTAGTTGGAAAGTTAGTAACCAGTTCCTTCCTTGCCTCTTTCCCTCTTTCTTTCCTTCCCAACTTCTTCCTTTTTTTGTTGTCATTCTAGTCTAGAGAGATGTTCACTTTGTGTTTTTCCGTGGAAAAGCGGGGAACCTTGATGAAAATGAAAGATCGTACCCACCCATCGCCCAACCTCCTCTCGGCCTCAACCTCGACACCTCCCTGCACACTCGCCTCTCTCTCGGAGATCTGGAATTCTCTTCCTCGCCAACCGACTCCGCGCTCCTGTCTTACCTTGCCGCCATCTCGAGGGCCCTACACGTGCGCACCCTCCCATCCCCAGCTCACGGCCCCTACTGGCGACCATCCGCCTGAACATCCCACGAAATGTAAGAGCCCTCCATTGGAAGCATTGCGAGTGTGTTTGTGATGTGCCAATCCCCCTCAACACGCAGGACCGGAAGCAGCCATTTTGCTAAGGGACTTTTTATTCAATAAATAAAAAATATGTCATTGTCTATCATTGTCCCTAATTGACAAAGCAGTGAACTCACTCACAGTGAACTACCACACATCATTGCAAGGAAACAATCTATAAGTAGTTTCACCCTCTTCCAAATATCTCAAATGCTTTTCATAGCACAAGCAGCACTTTCGTAATCTACATCAAAGGAAACTTAGAGACTACAGAGACCTTGTTCTCCCCTGAGTTTACTGCACCTACACCTACATGTCCTTGAGGTATGTCACTGTAATTGCATAAGATGCAACCTTTGACAATATGTTATTGAATTGCAATTCGCACAATATGTTACGAATTTACACAATGTATAACATGTTCTGAATTCCAATTTGTTGTCGATAACATTAGCTAGGTGGCTTAAGCTAGATAGGTTAAGGTTAAAGGGTTAGGTTAAAGGGCTAGTGGAAGGATTAGCTAACATGCTAAGTAGTTGCAAAGTAGCTAAAAAGTAGTAAGCAGTAGAAAAGTTGCTAATTAGCTAAAATGCTAAAGTTTTCCATAATGAGATTTGTACATACAACCTTTGGGTTACTTTTGTTTGTTATATGCTCAACCACCCTACTTTAGTGTTTTGTCTTAAGTAATCTTCTGTAACAATACCAAACATAACATATCATACACATTTTTGATTTCCAGATTTACATTTACTATGTTACATCTAGTCTATGAGACCAGGCTGCACAGCGATGGCTCAGTTTCCCCCCAAAAGCCCTAATTGAATACAGCTAAGTCAGCTATTTTGGAGTCTAACTGCCTACAGAGGACCCTGAGGTGAGAAGATGGATGTTGTTAAGTAAGGGAGGGGATTTGAAATGGATTGGGGTACAAACCTGCCATTGGCAAGTACACCTGTGAAGGAGGCGAGATTGTGAGTCAGCTTGTAGGAGAACCAAGCAGCAATCTTCACTGTCAGTCTGTAAATAAGATTGATGCGAAAATCAATATTCCTGCTATTCACTTGACTCCCCCCGCTGTCCTCTTTTATGGGAGAAAGAAACCTAATTTAAGAGCTTTAATTATTATATTACTTTGACAAAGTTTAAAAAAGCTCACACACGTTTTATCGCCACCGCCATCTTGGCTCAAAATCATTGTTATGATCTTTTGAGACAGATACTGTAATTCCCACGGTAACGATCCGGTTGACAGTATCTGTAATAGGTTATTTGGAGGGTGGCAAGGGGAAGATGACACCAAATGGTGACTTTTAACAGTATGCRTCATGTGGTTTGTAAAACATATTTAGGGTTGTATTAGTGTTTTCCAATAGTTACAGTTCAGAAGTGTCAGAGGCTTCCTCAGTAACATACTGTACAAAACAGTTGGCACTAAGCTGCAGCGAGAACTAGCTTAAACAATTAGTGGAAGGGATTTTGTACAGAACATCCACAGGTAGAGCWGGACTWACATGTGGTTGTGTTTGATTATGAGCGTATGTAACACATAAGGTACTCTATGTTGATCTTAGTCTCATTATCAGACTCAAAGGGTAAATTGCAGTCACATTTCGAAGGACTCCATCAAAACCTGACCTTTTACGACGACAGGTCAAGCAGTCAACCCACGTAAGCCTSTTTCAAATGTCACATTCATGTTGTCTTGAAACGTGCTGGATACCAAAGGCTTTGGGGGTATGTACTGTGTATCACCGTCTGGTTTTTGATCCAATGGAACCTAATACAATTACAGTGGTCTGTTTGGTGAATGCACATTGAATGCACTTGCTTTCTGTTATATGTTTAATGGTTGTCTCTTTACGAGGTTCGGTCAGTAAGTAATACCATTGCAGACCTGTGATGTTGACTATCTTTATTGGGTACAGTCTCAGGGGACCATGGTGACGCCATTGATTTGTGTGGGTGTTGTCAGTGTATGGACAGTGGTCTGAGCGTCAAAACGTTTGTTATTGCATAGGTTTTGAGTGTAGTACAGTGACTAATACCACATTACCTTTCAAACGCTTGTGCTTGGACYAATAATACACCATTGTGAGCACATAACTACCCAGCAAACCTGGAACATTCCCAGAACATTACCTAAGATTCCCATMAAGTTCCAGTTTTAGTGWTTTGGGAACCTATCTGTTGTCATATCCCCACAATGTTCCAACAGCCTGAAGAAATGTTTTAGGAACTTTTATAGAACATACTTTTTTTATTATCTGGGAACGTTCTTGAACCATCAGGTGAAGGTTTTTTGCGCCCTAAAAGAAACGTTGTATAATCATCTGCACAGTTTATATTTTGGACAGTTTATATTTTGTGACGTCCCCACAATGTTCCTCCGAGACTGTTCCCACAACCTAATAAAACATTCTGGGAACCTTTAAATGCGGGCATTTGTCTGTTGAGCTGCGGCGGTTTCCGAAATCTATTTATCATTATTGACAATGTAAAGATGTTTAGCATTAATCATGAAGTGTATGCCTGTTCATTGTAAAGGRTTAATAAATCATTATTATTAGTACTCACTGTTTGGCGAGGGTTCTTGCTCTTCCTGGTTTGGGAGGTCAGCTGTCAAACAGTTTGGTTTTGAGACAAGCAATTCTATCTTGTGTCGGGGGCGCGCGACAAGGAAAAATTATCCCGGGGGATAGTTTTTATGGTTTAATTTCATGTCCTTTTGACAAGGGTTKACAAAGGGTTCACACTATTATTGAAATGTGTACGTTTATGGGAATTCCAATGTTATTTCCTTGATGTGTWAATTTGAATGTACTGCCTTATTGAAACCATGTACGTAACTGTTGATTTGTTGATCAGTCATGTTTCCTGTCAGGTGGTTTCCTGCAAGGCTATAAGAAGCTGTGATGTGCCATTTGACAGGGAGGAGAGAGGGTTATGCCAGGCCAGAGCTAAAGGTCTTGAAATACTTTGAACCATGTATACATAGCCTTTCTTTCACTTGTACATGTTGTACATATCTTTAAATAGCGTTAATTTATTATGTTAATCCTGAAACTCTGGCACCTGCATTTGGTCGTCCTCCTCACTGATCCACCGCAATGGTCACCCTCACAATACCCATAATGCAAAGGAAGGCCTGAACAACAACACCACTATTCCCTTTTTCATAAAAAAGTTATCTSCACATTATCTTTCCCAGTACTGTGTTTATCTCCCAAGTAGAGATATCACCCTGTGTGAGTCTCTTCGTGTACAATTTCTCCCATCTCCCCAAACTTAAAGATAAAAGAATACAATCTGTGTCTTATTCCAGTGTTTGCTGAATTATTCATACCATCCCGTTACGGAGTGGAGAACCTCTTCACAATGGTGAGTTGCTCGGCGAACAGGACATGACGCACCTTTTATCCCATCTCCCCCCTAGAAAAAATAGWTAGAGAGAGAGGGGAAAAGAAAGAGAGAGAAAAGATACACTTTTAAAAAACAAAAACAAAGAAAGATGTCCTGATGGGCAAAGCGTGTTTATGACCTGTGGAGAGTTCTCTCACTCTCTCTCCKTCTCTCTCTCTCTGGATTTGGTAGGTCAGGTATGAAAGCCGGGGGAATGGTAAACAGCCGATACCAAGCACAAACAGACTCTGTTGCTTTCACCTAAGCGATCTTCAAAGCAAATCCAGCTGCCTATTCTCTCTCCGAACTCATAAATGGATGCTTTTAACCTGATGCAAGGAGCAATTTGAATTCCTGTATTCCTTTTCCTCCAAGCTCACCTGTAAATGGATTGTTCTTCTGTTTAAATGCAGGGAGCAATTTCAACTAGTGGGAGGTCTGGAGACTTAGAAAGAGATTAAAGCTGCAGTCACTGTGAGGTTGGAAAACGCTTCCAGAACCTGTTGAATGGGAATTTCCATTTTCATCATCCAAACATTTCAAAGGCAATATATCTTAAAGGTCCCATTTGGAGAGAGAAGGAGAAGAGCATTACTTAGTCAACACTGTTCATGGGGTGTTCAGAGAGAAGGAGGATGTGGGTGGTAGTGGTGTGGGGGGGGGGGGGGGGGGGGGGTCCTGCATGCATGTGTTTGCATGTGTGTATCCGTGCCTGCCTGTGTGTGTCTGTGTATAGTATATGTGTAAGCATGCCTCTCTGCTTGGATCACTGAGAAGAGATCAGTAAACTGTGGCCAGCTCTGGGAAAACAAGTTAGGAGGAGAGAAATAAAGAGGAATGCGGTTATGAAAACCATTGATATTCATATTAAAGTATAAATATTAATGGGAAAGTGCAGCCAGCTCAGCTCTCTAGGTCCAATGCTGAAATGTGCCTCCATTTTTATTTGCATACTGTACCTACCATGCCACCCGAAAACAATGCAGTGACTGCACTATGATGGATATTGATATTGACACAAACATTCAAACGATAGAAACCTATTGATCCCTAGGCCTTTGATTCTTTAGTCTTCTCTGTGAAGTTTGGCTCTAAGAACATTCCCAAGAGGAGTTATGAAATACATTAGAATAAGTTCACTTTCCATCCCCACAATGTTGATAGGCAGAACCACATACACAGGGGGTTTGAAATAATGCAATGCTGAGAGGCAGGAATATGACATTCTTCTTCTTCCTCTTCTTCTTCCTCTTCTTCAAGTGGTATGCTATTGTGGATATTGGATATTGGAAGAAAGCCCAAGACTGATAATATGTGTGTCCCAAAGTGGAGACACTCAACTTTACTTTACCCCCTTCTTCTCTTCTCATCAGCACCTGTCCTTRCTACCACTGTCCACTACCCKTCCTCTTAATTCATTTTCTTCTCTCAATTCTCTCAGTCGTCATGAAAATACCGTCCCATTCCCTCTCTCTGAAGCTAAGCAGCTTCTCTTAATTATCACCGCGGCGAGGTGTATCAAGTTCTGTCTGGCTCTGCCACAGGCCTGTCCTCCTTGCTCTCCACCAGTGGCAACTGTAATTAACTAGTTTGGATTGCTGCTCTGATCCCTTTTTAACTCTGTTTGCTTTGTGTGTCCTCACAGAAGGAACACAGAAGTGCTTTATTTGTCAAGCTAGTTACACAGGAAGGCTGACCAGAATGAATACTTAACTAGTCAATCAAGACCTTGGACGTTCCAGGTCAAGTTCAAGTGGGTAGCTGATGTCTGGGGTTTTTCTTATGTGTAGATGAGGACATTTGTGATGTTACGCAGAAGGGACAACACAGATATCGTAACAATATGTTTGATAAGTGTTCATACATTATTCGTGATGGTTTGTTTTAATTAAAGTCTCCTCGCTACACCACACACTTCACTCATAGTTAAGTCAACATCTTAAGAAAAAAGTGCCATTATTCTTAGTTTTCGAAAGTGATAGATTGGTTTTCAAAGGGGAGCCAGAGGATCAGATCTTAATTATCCCAGGCTAGGCCCTTTGATCTGGCCTACCCCACCTGACTCTCCAGGTGGTTAATTTAAAGAGAATAATTTAGAAGGGGGGAGTAAAAGGAAAGCGGAGGTGTTGGACTACCTTTGTTACCGTGCCACAGTCTCTTAAGAACTTCTCTAGTATGAATAGAATGGTAGATGTTTTGTTCCGCTAATGACTCATATCAGAATATCCGAAGCATCGAGAAACAAATGACTTAATGACTTAATTAAATAACACATCCATCGCTAATTAGTTTGTTACACAAGAGCAATGGGTTGTTCGTGTAAATGTGAGGGAGATGTTTGTTTGTGTAATGTGCTAATGATGTAGGCTATGCTGTTTGGTTGGTATTGTCAGGACCCGGTGCGAGAAACAGTCACTAATAATTGGCAGAACCCAGAAGATGAGGCAGACACAGCAGTACTAGAGATGGTGGTTTAATAAAAAATAGATATCTTCCAAAATACAAAAGAAAATCCACAAAGTGGTAAAAACAGCAAGGGAAAAAACAAACCTCAAAAGATCAATCCAAAAATACACGAGAACAAAACCAGAGAACCTCTGGAAAATTCAACAAGAGAAAAATGTTCACAAAGGCTGGGGCTGGGTGCTAACATACAAACACTGAGCAAGGAACTGAGGAACACACAGGGTTAAATACTAACAAGGGAATGACTTACAGGTGCAAACAATAATTAGGGCAAGAAAAAACAAAAAGGTACAAAAAAGGTGCAAGGGGGACATCTAGTGAACAAAACCTGAACAGTCCTGGCCAAAACCTGACAGGTATGGTTTCTGTTTTCCAAAGGCATACCATACTGTACAATGTGTTCTACCCAAATACACTTTGAGCATAGTTCTAAAACTGCCTCGAAAGTAGGGCAACCCATGTCTTGAAATATAGCTATCTGCACCTTTGAACTGGCATTGATCAGGATATATGTTTACCACCATAGCTATGTCTGTTACCATTCACTTTATTCATTGCAAGTGTTTTGTGTTTTACCATTCACTCTTTGCACTGCTACATATTCTTCAGTTCCTCAGACTGCACATTGTTKATTGAACAGACAAAAGGGGAGTTCTACCAGATTATTCCAGCCAAATAAAGATGACAATTTTTCTCCATTTGCAGATTATAAAGCTGGCAAACTATGCCACTAACCACTCTTTAGTTTTCCTTTTGGCTCCAACATCCACTACCTTTCTKAGATTCTCGGCCCCTACAATCATGTTTAAACAATGTTTGCCACTTTATAATGAAGCATGATGATGCTTAAGTAATGAGCTTGTCGTAGATACGCAAGTCGCTAGCGTATCGGCTCCCTAGTCCTTTACAAAGTGCACTGACCTTTTTAACTGGTCCAATTAATTGGGCTCYGGGRTAACCTTTCAGAGCGCTAATACAGTAGCTGAAATAGGACCATCGTTCCCGGGTCGCCTCATTACTACCACTGGCAGCTTTGGAGATGGAGCCACGAGCACCCCCAGTTTCCTCGCRCCTCCAGTTTGGGGAGAGAAACTGGCCGGTAGCTCAGCTCTTTGCTCCGATGGGGAAAACATTTTAGGTCAGAACAATTGAGGCACGGTTTTGAAGCGATGCCCAATGCTCTTTGCCTGGTCTTTTAGACTTGGCCATCCACAGGGGCTTAGTTCACTCTTGGGGAATGAAATGGGGGGCCTGGCGTTCCTAAGTGGTGCAGTAGCCGAGTTACTCGACAGGGGACAAAAAGCTATTACTATAGAGTGACTCTGTAGGTAGAAGAAGCATATTAAGTAGGTGTTAATGAAGAGATTATCTTGGCAAGTATGCAAGCCAAATGCATTTCCTGGAGCCTTAACCACCCACGATTAGGCAATTAAGCTATGCCTATTTGAACACTCAACAACCATTTGGAGAATGATGATAGTTCTCTTTGGACAGTATAATGACCAACCACAAAGGGGAAGAAAAGACCATTGACAGAACAATTACCTATGATAGTTTGTATTATTGTAGACTGTTCTACTGTTGATATAATAACCTACATCACAAGGTTGTCAGGTTTTCTTATGTCACAGAGAAAGAAAGAGAGAGAGTCAGAGCAACAAACGCAGACATCTATGAGTTCCAGGTTTTGTTTTTCCCAGTATATTAAGCTGTGAAGGTAACGGTATGTACACTCTAAAAAAGTACCCTGCACTCTTAGAAAAAAGGTGTTATCTAGAACCTAAAAGAGTTATTTGGCTTTCCCCATAGGAGAACCCTTTGAAGAACTAGTTTTGGTTCCAGGTAGAACCCTTTTGGGTTCCACCCTTTCCACAGAGGGTTCTACAAAGAACACAAAGGGATTCTACCTGGAACCAAAAAGGGTTATACCTGGAACCAAAAAGGGTTCTCCCATGGGGACAGCCTTAGAACTCTTTTGGAACCTTTTTTTCTAAGAGTGTGTGTGCTTGCCATCTTAGCCTTTTGTGGTCCACTTTGATAACACCTCCTTTCCTTCCCTTCCCTCCCTTCCCTTCAAATATAGTGTGATTGCCTAATGGCCACAGAGCTGTGTGTTCTTTCCTTGTCCTGCTGAAGCACCGGTTCGGTTGTCTACTGTCTTTATTGATTTATTGATATTATGGGTAAACTTGGCTTGCTCAAACCTCACCTGACCTTCTGCCTGCTCCGTGGTGCATGACCTCCTCTCCCCTGATTGTGCCCTGAAGTAGATCAGTCCATCTGTCAAATCCAAGATGCTTTGCTCATCTGTTTTCCCTCCCGTTCTACCTCCCTTTCTCTCTCCTTCCCTCTCTTTCCTTTTTACCCCTCTCTACTTGTGTTCCTTTTCCTAGCCCCTCTCCCTCTCCCTCACTCTCTCAGCAAGTCAGAAGGAAAATAAAAAGGGCCCTAAACTGCACTATTACCTAATATTAGAGTGCTGATATMACCAAATTGAGGTGTTGAGACTTGGAATTTGGATCATACTTGAGAGTTAATGGCCTATTTGAGAGTTAGAAAAATCGTCCTCCAGGACTGACTCTCTACCACTTCAAAGGCAGCACTAAAMGGCAACTCTCCAATTAGATCATCAAATAGATCAGGCCTTTCCAAAATACCAGTGATATTGAATAATTACATGTTAATTCAAGTGCTTTGAGGTGCCTTGTAGAAAGTACGGAGACCCTTTCTATCTTAATAATAGACAGATAGCTTGCAATTATTCTGGTGAACTGAAGTCCTTCTTAATTTTTTATTTTTATTTTTATTTCACCTTTATTTAACCAGGTAGGCTAGTTGAGAACAAGTTCTCATTTACAACTGTGACCTGGCCAAGATAAAGCATAGCAGTGTGAACAGACAACAACACAGAGTTACACATGGAGTAAACAATAAACAAGTCAATAACACATTAGGTTAAAAAAAATGAGTCTATATACATTGTGTGCAAAAGGCATGAGGAGGTAGGCAATAAATAGGCCATAGGAGCGAATAATTACAATTGAGCAGATTAACACTGGAGGGATAAATCATCAGATGATCATGTGCAAGTAAAGATACTGGTGTGCAAAAGAGCAGAAAAGTAAATAAATAAAAACAGTATGGGGATGAGGTAGGTAAATTGGGTGGTCTGTTTACAGATGGACTATGTACAGCTGCAGCGATCGGTTAGCTGCTCAGATAGCAGATGTTTAAAGTTGGTGAGGGAAATAAAAGTCTCCAACTTCAGCGATTTTTGCAATTCGTTCCAGTCACAGGCAGCAGAGAACTGGAAGGAAAGGCGGCCAAATGAGGTGTTGGCTTTTGGGATGATCAGTGAGATATACCTGCTGGAGCGCGTGCTATGGGTGGGTGTTGTTTTCGTGACCAGTGAACTGAGATAAGGCGGAGCTTTACCTAGCATGGACTTATAGATGACCTGGAGCCAGTGGGTCTGGCGACGAATATGTAGTGAGGGCCAGCCGACTAGAGCATACAGGTCGTAGTGGTGGGTGGTATAAGGTGTTTTAGTAACAAAACGGATGGCACTATGATAAACTGCATCTAGTTTGCTGAGTAGAATATTGGAAGCTATTTTGTAGATGACATCGCCGAAGTCGAGGATCGGTAGGATAGTCAGTTTTACTAGGGTAAGTTTGGCGGCGTGAGTGAAGGAGGCTTTGTTGCGAAATAGAAAGCCGATTCTTGATTTGATTTTGGATTGGAGATGTTTAATATGAGTCTGGAAGGATAGTTTACAGTCTAGCCAGACACCTAGGTATTTATAGATGTCCACATATTCTAGGTCGGAACCGTCCAGGGTGGTGATGCTAGTCGGGCGGGAGGGTGCAGGCAGCGAACGGTTGAAAAGCATGCATTTGGTTTTACTAGCGRTTAAGAGCAGTTGGAGGCCACAGAAGGAGTGTTGTATGGCATTGAAGCTCGTTTGAAGGTTAGATAGCACAGTGTCCAAAGAAGGGCCAGATGTATACAGAATGGTGTCGTCTGCGTAGAGGTGGATCAGGGAATCGCCCGCAGCAAGAGCAACATCATTGATATATACAGAGAAAAGAGTCGGCCCGAGAGACTGCCAGAGGACCGGACAACATGCCCTCCGATTTGACACACTGAACTCTGTCTGCAAAGTAGTTGGTGAACCAGGCAAGGCAGTCATTAGAAAAACCGAGGCTACTGAGTCTGCCAATAAGAATATGGTGATTGACAGAGTCGAAAGCCTTGGCCAGGTCGATGAAGACGGCTGCACAGTAYTGTCTTTTWTCGATGGCGGTTATGATATCATTTAGTACCTTGAGCGTGGCTGAGGTGCACCCGTGACCGGCTCGGAAATCAGTACAGATTCGATGTGGATAGTAATATTCAATTTTTCAGATACAGAACATTCTATGTATCCAATACAAGTTACAGTTTGTTATTCTGAGAGCCCGGAAAAGGAAGCCATCTCAAATTGGTTTAATCCGACAAGGCTCTCCAGCATTCATACTGCTCTGACCTGCTTTTCCTTGGCAGTGGCAGGTCACTGTGTTGCCATGGATAAACCAAAACAATGGACAGAAAAGGGGTGAATGGAATCAAAAGTTGTGATGTATGAGAGACACCTCACTGCAAATAGGGAATAGGTATCGATGTCTGTTTGACATAAACTTGCAAAGTTGAAGGACAAAGCAAATGAAAGAGCTGTATTCAACACCAATGCTTGTATTGATAACTACGGTCTCAGTGCTTGCACAATCTGCTGTTTCAGAATCAAAGTCAAGGAGTTCCGCAAGGTTGTGTTCTTGGCCCTATGTTAATTTAATATTTTATTACACTTCATCTACATGAGAGAATATAACCATTCATATGTGACATGTTATTTACCAATAAAACACAGATGATAACATACTTTACACTTTACCAACGTAGGATCACAAGGTTRCTACCGGGCTAAGCTACTGCGCTTAACCATATGTATTCCTTCACAGCAGAATTGACATAACTCGCATTCATACCACGCTGCAATTTTTGATGACAGAACCCCATTTTACATAGTCATTTGAAAATGTATCACATTGTTGGTAATTCCTTCCGTCCTTGGCAGCATGTAAAATAGCAGTCTGCTTTAACAGTGTGACATTTAACTCATAGGGTATTAACAAGGCTTAGCCCAGCAGTCGCTGATGAGCTCCTTATCCCTGRTAACCCATCCAGGCTCTTTATACACAGGGCAATTCCTGCAGCAGGACCTCCGGTAAAAAGCCTAACAAGCCCCAAAGGCATTTCTGTATTTAACACACATATGTTTGAGCTAAATATAGAAGGAAATGGCCTTSATATAAATATTAACTTATGAGTGATATTTAAATAGCTCTAGGGGAATATTTTGGTGTAAATGAGTGGTTCCTTGTATGTTGAGCTTGTATACAGATGCTGCTTGGTTTTCATGAGCTGTGATAGGATGTACAGACGTATTTTGCTTTGAAATGGTCAGGAAACACATGTGTATGATTCACCTATATAGAGGGTATGGATCAACACTGAGGCCACAGTGGTTAGGGTAARTGCAGACYGCCATTATGCCCGGAACAAACATCCTGACATCTTAACAATTATTACATTCTGAGGGCGCTCCTAAACTTTTCAAACACCCATACCACAGAGATTTGTTTGACTTTTTCCGCTCAATACATTTGGCCTTTCAGAAGAAAAAAGTACACATCTAATTTATATGCTAAACATTTAGTCTGCCGAAGAATGCCTTATCTATATGCAAATTATAAGTTATCAACTTCAATAACTGTTGCACTAGGTGTCTCCCAAACCGCCTATTGGCTTCATTTGTCCGACTGCCAGGGTGGCCGAGACGGCACTAAATGTAACATTCAATCTTGGGAAGAAATGGCAGCAAACACAGACAAATTGCTTGTAGAAAAAGGGAGAGCATAGTAAAGAGCACGCTGGTGATAATGACTTTTATTTGTGTTGCCTACTCCATCTCTATAGCGAAAAGATAAGCCAACGAGTCAATAGCGTCTGAGAAACGCCTTTTAAAAGCTAATTGCAGAGGAACAAATGGTATTGTCTTTGAAGCAGAGAAAGGAAGGACGGAAGGTAGCTGTTCATCCAGGAGAAGAATAAAAMATGTTCTCTTTTGTTATGAAGACAAAAGAGAAAAAAACTGTCGTTTGCTATGGAAACCATCCGTTCTTCTGAAAAACAAAAACAAAACGCCAAACATGATTTCACAATGGAGGCAGACATCTTGCATGTGTGTTATTGACGTTTCACATTTCATTGTACTACATATAGAATTAATTATCTCAACCCCTGGGGCAAAATCATCCTCTGCCAAGGTATTCTAGTGGAGAGAGGAAGGAGTCGTGAAGGATGTAGAGCAGAATTCAAGTGATCCTTAAAATAATCAGTGAATTGTAGAACGTCAATAAGACCCCATAGATGCCTAGAATATGGCTCAAAAGTGGACGCGAAGAAGATGTGAGATAACGTACGCATTTGATTTATAGAAATATCCAGAATAGCGCTAACAACCTATTGACCTTGCGATGATCCGTGAAATAGTGAAGTTACCTCCCAAAATCCATATAGCAGTATCATCATCAAAACTAAACGATGTCACTTGTAGAATGCTTATCGTTGTGTCTATAATGGTTGGGCCGGTTTAGCATGGGGGCAGTGATACTGATAGGGTCGGGCAGGTTTAGTGTGTGTGTGTCGCGGGTGGGGAGTCGGTAGTGATACCTGCCACTATACCTGCTGGGAAGAGTCTGTATACCCATTTCCTCCATCTGTCTGCCTGGYGAGAGATGATATGAAAGCCCAAAGTGGCTTTTTCTCTTATCCTTCCTCGTCCTCTTTTAAATGTCGGATGACTGCTATAGGCCTTTATCTAATTCAATTCAATTCAAAACATTCAGATCCACAATACAGTCGCAGACGATTGAGTCTCAGAAGCGCCTGAGAGATATTCCCTTATCTCCTCCACCTTGTTCCCTCAAATGTTATTGGTCGCATACACATATTTAGCAGATGTTATTGTGGGTGTAGCGAAATGCTTGTGTTCCTAGCTCCAACAGTGCAGTAATATCTAACAATACACAACAATATACATTAATATTAAAATWAAAATAATGGAATTAAGAAATATAGAAATATTAGGATGAGCAATGTCGGAGTACCATATATATATGTGTGTGTATATGTGATTGGATGTATAGATAATACGGACATTATATGGATAGAATATGTAGTATATCTGAAGAATAGTATATGTACAGCAATAGCTAAATAGGATTGATCTTGACTAGAAAACAGTATACATCTCATGTGGGTAAAACAGTATGTAAACATTAGTAAAGTGWCCAGTGTTCCATGAGTATGTACATAGGGCAGCAGTCTTTAAGGTGCATGGTAGAGTAACCGGGTAGTAGCCGGCTAGTGACAGTGACTTAAGTTCAGGGCAGAGTACTGGCCGGATGCCGGGTAGTGGTGACTATTTAACAGTCTGATGGCCTTCAGATAGAAGCTGTATGGAGGAAGGTTCCTGGAGTGTCCCCATAACCCACATTATTGCCTTCCTGGTGTGTCCCAATAACCCACATTATTGCCTTCCTGGTGTGTCCCAATAATCCACATTATTGCCTTCCTGGTGTGTCCCAATAACCCACATTATTGCCTTTCTGGTGTGTCCCAATAACCCACGTTATTGCCTTCCTGGACTGTCCCCATAATCCAGGTTATTTTAAACAAATCAGTATACTTTCTCCACGGCAACCTGGATTTTCAAACCGACAATTATTTCGAAAGCAAACAGTTGCTTTCAACTGTGACTTTACTATAATAAAAGCATAATTACATGAAGGCTTTGCCTGGCAAGCAGCACCTAAGACGAAAGCACAAATTCACTTTTAAAGGAATCAATAGGTGGAAAATGACTAATATTCAAACGCAAGCACAGTAAGTTAAACACTGATTGTATTACGGCTGAGTTACACCAGTCTTTTGCCATGTCAGGGATAAATTATGCTCCCGATGTAAGTGTATTATTAAAGGGAATGTTTTTATTTTCCTTCAGAGTGGGCACTCTGATGAACAAAACAGAGAGAAAAGAGGGAAGTTGGTGTTTGTTGTTCTGTATGGCACTATATCACTGTAAGTGAGGGAGAGAGTGGGCAGCTTGGATGSAATACATGGTGAGTGGCCACATCTGTACACACATACACACACGCTGTTGCCACTGTGTGACACTCCAAATCATCTCTTATCAAATCGCTTGTAAAAAAAAAAATATATATATATATATACGCTACGATAAAGTGTACACCTGTCATAATAGAAACTCAATAGTAGAAAAGTATTGAACAGAAATGTAGAGTTCCATTAGGAGCGAGTGTCACYTAGGGCAGAAAATCACTTTTCGTATCATTTGTAAAAGCTGACAGCACTGGAGTTAGTTAATGACATGCAGCTGTTGCGTTGGTGTTGAGCATTGTAATGACCATTATATTATGGAAAGCACTGACTGAAAAAGAGATATGAAGAGAAACACTAATACACGTGATTGTGCACACACGGTCATTGGCATACGAACACTGTATATCCCAATAAAAACTGTCAAACTCACCCATTATAAGACTTATCAGGTGTTGTGTTTTAAATACATCCAAACAACATGCTTTAGAGAGAAAGCCGGGCCTCGGTTACAGTCATGCAACACATTGGCATGCAAACAGTCTGTCAGAATGCAATGGATCAGCCTAAAGCACCACTTGTGACAGACTGAGTGGACTAAACATTAGGAACACCGGCTCTTTCCATGACGGACTGACCAGGTGAATCCAGGTGAAAGCTATAATCCCTTATTGATGTCACTTGTTAAATCCACTTCAATCAGTGTAGATGAAAAGGGGGAGACAGGTTAAAGAAGCATGTTTAAGCCTTGAGACGATTGAGACATGGATTGTGTATTGTGCCATTCAGAGGGTGAARGGGCAAGACAAAATATTTAAGTGCCTTTGAACGGGGTATGGTAGTAGGTGCAAGACGCACCGGTTCGASTGTATCAAGAACTGCAACGCTGCTGGGTTTTTCACGCTCACCAGTTTCCTGTGTGTATCAAGAATGGTCCACCACCCAAAYGACATCCAGCCAACTTGACACAACTGTGGGAAGAATTGGAGTCAACATCGGCCAGCATCCTTGTGAATGCTTTCGATACCTTGTAGAATCCATGGCCCAACGAATTGAGTCTGTTCTGAGGGCAAAAGGGGTTGCAAGTCAATATTAGGGAGGTGTACCTAATAATGTTTTGTACACTCTGTGACATTTACATGATGTTAGAACAATAGTCAGAGAACGTGTAGAATGTGTTCACACAGAAATCGAACGTTCTCTGCAACAGCACTCAGATACGACACAGTGTAGAGCACCGAATATACAGAAGTACGTGTCTACGATCTTGGTGGCAGACATGTTTATCCTAGACTGTGACTGCCTCTTTTGTRATCCCCTGGASTAGGCACATGTGCTGTTGTCACAGAAGGTCCCCTATACAGAAGCACAGCTTTTAACCCTGGTTGTGGAGTGCACTGTGACATGCACGGTGACAGATTTTATAGTGTAAGAGTGGCTGAGTGGCAACCCTTAGCCATTTGGTTGAATAGGGGAGGACGGGAGGGYTGGGTTCTGTGTCTGTTCTGTGTTTGACCAGCTATGGCTCGCACACCAGTGCTCTCTGAAATGGCACCATTGCCTCTAGGCATGCAGACTGGTGCTCCGCTGGAGCTCTCCTCTGTGTACCCTACTTCCAGCACAAAGAGACAGGGGAGGGGGATTGGCACAGAGGGTAACATGTGGCTGTATGTGGCTCTCTCAACACACACCAAGCCATTTCCCCATCATGTCCCCACACACCAAGCTGTCCCACCAGTACGTCATCTAGAACTACATGTTACCCTATTCCCTATATGGTGTGCTATGTGTGCCTGAAATGTTTCCGCAATTCCCTATATGGTGTGGCTATGTGTGCCTGAAATGTTACCTATTCCCTATATGGGTGCTATGTGTGCCTGAACTTTTGTTACCCTATTCCCTTATGGTGTTGGCTATGTGTGCCTGAATGTTACCCTATTTCCCTATATGTGCTGCTATGTGGTGCCCTGATATGGCACAGTATTCCCTATATCAGTGGGCTACTTAGACCGTCTGAGGCTTTGTTCCCTATATCGTTACTTAGCGCTTTTCAGACACTGTTCTGGTCCTCCCGCAACATTCACTGTTGTTTTTTTCATACTGACTAATATGATCATCAACTTTTCCAAGATTGATGATCTGTTCCAAGATGGCGTATGCAGTCGGATGTCTGTTTTGTTTGTCTTGTGCCGTCCCGTCCCCATGTATATATCATTTTTCTTCGTCAATATTTCGTATATATTTTTTAGCTAAATTTCCATCTTGGACTGACCATACTCTCCTGCAACCCGCCTCACCAATGTGTTATGAATCTGCTATTTTTTTATATTTTAGAACCGGAACCCCCTTCAAGTCTAGCCAGCTAACTAGCTACTAGCTAGTAGGTCAGTTAGCCCTGCTAGCTCTGACATCTTGCGCCAGCCTTAGCCGGTCAATTCCTGCCAGTCTGCACAGCGTGATATCAACCCAGAGCATATCGACTGCTTTTTCTCTACACTCTCCGGATTCCTATTGCAAGCTCTGAACTTTATCCGGATCATCGCAGCTAGCTAGCTGCTCTCCGATTGGCTACTCCTGGCTAACGTCACTGTCCCAAAGCAAGCACACTTAGCCTGGAGCTAGCCTCGAGCTAGGCCCCTCTCCCGGCTAGCCGAAGAAGATCCATCAGACAATTCCTGGCTAATTAATACCTCTTTGTCAATTAGCATGTACCCTTTTGCTGCGACACGGAGCCCCGCCGATCCATCACGAAAGTTTTTGGCCGACGTACCGCCGGAGGGGGATTCAACGGCTTTCCCGTTGCACGTCCCCTGAGGCCCATCTGCTAGCCTGCTAGCCCGGCCTGCTAGCTGTCTGAATCGCCAGTGCCTCCAGCTCGCCTAGCTACTCACTGGACCTATGATAACTCGCTACACATGCCTCTCCCTAATGTCATATGCCTTGCCTATTGTTTTGGTAGTGATTTTTGTCCTATTTCACTGTAGAGCCTCCACCCCTGCTCAATATGCCTTAGCTAGCCATTTGTTCCACCCCAACACATGCGGTGAACTCACCTGGCTTAAATGGTGCCTCTAGAGCAAAACCTCTACTCTATCGTCACTCAATGCCTAGGCTTCCTCCACTGTAATCACATCCTACCATACTTTTGTCTGTACATTATGCCTTGAAATATATTTTCCGCGCCCAGAATCTGCTCCTCTTACTCTCTGTTCCGAACAGCACATAGACGACCAGTTCTTTAGCCTTTAGCCGTACTCTTATCCTCTCCTCTTTTGTTCCTCTGGTGATGTAGAGGTTAATCCAGGCCCTGCAGCCCCAGCACTCACTCCATTCGCCCAGGCAGTCTCTATTGTGTTGACTTTGTGTAAGCCGTCAAAGCATTGGTTTCATGCATGTTTAACATTAGATAAGCATCCTCCTAACAGTTATTTTATTCACTGCTTTAGCACATTCCGCCAACCCGGATTTCCTAGCCTTGTTTGAATCCTGGCTTAGGAAGGCCACCAAAAATCCTGAAACTACCATCCCTAATTATAACATTTTCTGTGACGACCCTCCTACTCTGTCTGCCGTATTCTTTCTCTTTGTCTTGTTTTCCTTATTAGGATGTCGGCGGGCAGAGCTGGGAGGGTCGTCAGCGACATGGGATGCACCTGGGCCCGGGTGTGTCCCAGGATAAATACACCTCTTCCCCATTCATTGAGGAGACTCTCTTCATGCAGACACACTTATAGATTTTGGTTGTGGCGTTTTTGTGGCTGTTTTGTTTGTTTACTTTGGCATCTTCCAACACCCCTCATTATCACATTTATGTACGCAAACACTCACTTACACTACTGATTACTGACTACACACACCATTGTTAATTGTATTTAATTTACTTCAGTTAATAAATATATTTTGTTATTCCTTATCTCCACGTTGTCTCCCTTTTTCTTACGAACTTCAAGCCGGATCGTGACAAGTGGGGGCTCATCCGGGATCTTGAAGGTGTTGTGTTTGGGAGAAAACGTGGAGTTAATGTTTGAAAACTCTGTTGGTGCTTTGTTTGCATCTATTGTTACAACTTGTTTGAGTTGTAATGTTTGGTGCGCAGTACTGGTTGCCTTTGTTTGTTTGGTAAACTTGAAACTGCGGTGGATAGTTGGTTGTGTGCTGCGTTGGAGAGAGTACATTGGTTAGTTTCCAGGCCCCTTCCCAGGTTGGAGACTCTTGCTCTACTAGCTGTTGGGACATCGGTCCGAGGAGGTGAGTACAATCGGTTGTGTTCCTCAGCGGGAGATTTGGGTAGGGTAGTGACACTTGCTACCCGGAGCTATAGCCTTTTCTTTTTCCCCTGTTATTTTGTTTATTTTTGTGTGGTGTCCGTGGACAGAGCAGTTATCTAGGGGGCACATCCGTGGCTTGGGGGAATCCGTGGTTTGGGGGAATCCTTGCCAGCGGGCTACATTGCGTAATTACCTACCGCAAATCCGCATGAAGACTAGGGTTGAATTATTGTAGGTTTTGGGGATGGTGTCCCCCGAGATAAATACACCTCTTCCCCATTCATTGAGGAGACTCTCTCCATGCAGAAACACTTATATATGTTTGTTTACTTTGGCACCTTTCAACACCCCTCATTATCACATGCATGCACGCAAACACTCACTTACACTACTGATTACTGACTCCACACACCGCAACACCATTGTTATTGTATTTAGTTTTTCTTCATTTAATTAAATATATTTTGTAATTCCTTATCTCCAGTTGTCTCCCTTTTGTTACCAACTCGAGCCGGTTCGTGACATTCTGACAAGATAGAACTGCCAGGGGCGGAGTTGCTATCTACCTGCAGAGATAGCCTGCAGAGTTCTGTCATACTATCGTAGGTCTGTGCCCAACAATTTGAGGTTCTACTTAAAAAATCCACCTTTCCAGAAACAAGTCTCTCACCATTGCACTTGTTATAGACCCCCTTCAAGCCCCCAGCTGTGCCAATGTGAATTGATCGCCCTCCATCTATCTTCAAGTTCGTCTCTTAGGTGACCTAAACTGGGACATGCTTAACACCCTGGCCGTCCTACAATCTAAGTCCCTCAATCTCAAATACATTATCAAGAAACCTACCAGGTCCACCCTAAATCCGTAACCATGGGCACCCTCTTAGATATCATCCTGACCAACTTGCCCTCTAATCAGACCTCTGCTGTCTCAACCCAGGATTCAGCGATCACTGCCTCATTGCCTGCGTGCGTAATGGGTCCGCGGTCCAAATGACCACCCTCATCACTGTCAAATGCTCCCTAAACCCTGGCCAGGGGTATCCTGGAAGGATATTTGACCTCATCCGTCAGAAGAGGATGCTGGTTGCTCTTCAAGAGTGCTTTCCTCTCAATCTTAAATAAGCATGCCTCTTTCAAAAAATGTAGAACTAAGACCAAATTATAGCCCTTGTTTCACCCAGACATGACTGCCCTTGACCAGCCACAAAACATCCTGTTGCGTTCTGCATTAGCATCGAATAGCCCCGCGATATGCACTTTTCAGGGAAGTCAGGAATCAATATATTCGTCAGTTAGGAAAGCTAGGGGCTAGCTTTTTCAACAGAAAATTTGCATCCTTGGCACTAATCCACAAACGTTTTGGACACTAAAGTCCATGGAGAATAAGAGCACCTCCTCCAGCTGACCATGCATCTGAGCAGGAAACACTGTCACCACCGATAAATCAACGTAATCCAATTTCAATAAGCATTTTTCTACCACTGGCCATTGCTTTCACCTGACTACCCTACCGCGCGACCAATATCTCAGCACCCCTGCAGCAACTATTGG
>NW_019943044.1:76746-90140 GCF_002910315.2 Salvelinus sp. IW2-2015 | reverse complement strand
AAAAACAAGAAGAGAGCATCCTAATATGTCATTATGCCTTTATTGTTCTTTTGGTTAAGTGAACTTTGTCGTCTATTATCACTGTAGAAGCCTCCAACCCCTGCTCAATATGCTTAGCTATCCATTTGTTCCATCCACCCAACACATGCGGTGACTCACTCTGGTAAATGGTGCTCTAGAGCAAAATCTCCTCATCTACGTCACTCAATGGCTAGGGCCCTTAGCCTCCACTGTATCACATCCTACCCTACTTTGTCTGTACATTATGCTCTGAATATATTTTCCGCGCCAGCAATACTGCCCTTACTCTTGTTCGAACGCACTAGACGACCAGTTCTTTAAGCTTATAGGCCGTACTTTATCTACTCCTCTTTTGCTTCCCTGGTGATGTAGAGGTTAATTCAGCCCTGCAGCCCCAGCCTACGCCATTCCGCCAGGCATCTCATTTGTGTTGACTTTGTAACTCGCAAAGCATTGGGTTTCATGATGTTAACATCTAGAAGCATCCTCCCTAACGTTATTTTATTCACCTGCTTTAGCAGCATTCGCCAAACTCCGGATTTCCTAGCCTTGTTTGAATCCTGGCTTAGGAAGGCCACCAAAATCTGAAACTATCCATCCTAATATATAATTTCTGTGACGACCTCCTACTCTGTCTGCCGTATTCTTTCTCTTTGCTCTTGTTTTCCTTTAGGATGTGGCGGGCGGAGCTGGGAGGGTCGTCAGCGACATGGGATGCACATGGCGGTGTGTCCACAGGATAAATACACCTCTTCCCATTCATTGAGGAGACTTCCTTCCATATGCGAACGACTATATAGTATGTTTGGTTTACTTTGGCAACTTTCAAACACCCCTCATTATCACATGCATGACGCAAAACTCACTTACACTACTGATTATCTGACTCCACACAACCAATTGTTAATTGTATTTTAATTTTCTTTCAGTTAATTAATATATTTTGTATATCCTTATCTTCCAGGTTGCCTCCCTTTTCTGTTACCAACTTCGAGCCGGTTCGTGACAATTCTATGACAGATAAACTGCCAAGGGCGGAGTTGCAATTAAAGCTGTAGAGTAGCCTCGCAGAGTTTCTGTATACTGATCGTAGGTCTGTGCCCAAACAATTTGCGTGATTCGTATTTAAAAATCCACCTCTTCAGAAAACAAGTGCTCAGTCAGCATTGCCATTGTTATAGACCTCTTTCAACACCCAGCTGTGCATGTGAAATTGATGCCTCCCATCTATTCAAGAGTCTCTCTTAGGTGAACTATCCATTGTTACCCAAGAACATGATGGCCTCTTGAACCAGCACAAAACATCCTGTGGCGTTTGCTATTAGCAATCGAATAGCCCCGCGATATGCAACTTTCAGGGAAGTCAGGAATCAAGTATATTCAGTCAGTTAGGAAAAGCTAAGGTTAGCTTTTTCAAAAGAAATTTGCTCCTGTAGCACTAATTCAAAACGTTTTGGGAACTAAAGTCCATGGAGAAATAAGAGCGTACTCCCAGCTGACACTGCACTGAGGCAGAAACACTGTCCCACCGATAAATCAGATAATAATTTCATAAGCATTTTTTTCTCATACATGGCCATGCTTTCCCCCTACCCTACCGGCCAATATTCAGCTCCCCTGCAGCAACTTGCCCCCCCCCCACCCCACTTCTCTTCCTCCAAAATTCAAGACAGCTGATGTTCTGAAAGAACTAAAAATCTGGATCCTAAAATCAGCGGGCTAGACAATCTGGACCTCTCTTTCTAAATTATCACCGAAATTGTTGCAACCATAATTCTAGCCTATTATTCAACTCCTCTTTTCGTATCGTCTGAGATCCCCACAAGATTGGAAAGCTGCCGCGGTATCCCCCTCTTCAAAGGGGGGGCACTCTAAGCACCGAACTGATCTATAGCACCCGTATCCAATCTGCCCTTAACAAACAGATCACCGACCATTTGATCCCATCCACGTACCTTCTCCTATAGCAATCTGGTTTCCCAGAGCTGGTCGTGGGTGCACCTCAAGCCGATCAAGGTTCGAAACGATATCATAACGCCATCGATAAAAGATCGTATGTGCAGCGTCTCTTCAATCTGACTGGCCAGGATTTTTCGCGACTTGCTGTATCACCAAATCGTTACGATATCAATGCCATCGTGAATCGTACTTCAGTCGCTTAATCCAAGTTCGATCTGTCATACTCCTCGAACATATCCTGGCACTCAACTGCCTCGCTGGAATGACAAAAC
Source organism: Salvelinus sp. IW2-2015 (assembly GCF_002910315.2). Classification (NCBI taxonomy): domain Eukaryota; kingdom Metazoa; phylum Chordata; class Actinopteri; order Salmoniformes; family Salmonidae; genus Salvelinus; species Salvelinus sp. IW2-2015. The sequence goes on along the minus strand of NW_019943044.1, from coordinate 87,888 downwards.
TAATTCTCAGAGTTCAGTCTGTCAAAATCGGAGGGCTGTTTTTCCCGGACATCTGGCATCTCTTTTAGAGGGCCCACAGGGGATTAAAAAGCTTCTCAGGCGCCAACTCTTTTCTCTGTATATATCAATGATGTCGCTCTTGCTGCTGGTGATTCTCTGATCCACCTCTACATCTGGCCCTTCTTTGGACACTGTGATAACAAACCTCCAAACGAGCTTCAACGCCATGTAACACTCATTCCGTGGCCTCCAACTGCTCTTAAATGCTAGTAAAACTAAGTGCATGCTCTTCAACCGATTGCTGCCCGCACCCTTCTGCCCGACTAGCATCACTACTCTGGACGGTTCTGACCTGGAATATGTGGACAACTACAAATACCTAGGTGTCTGGTTAGACTGTAAACTCTCTTTCCAGACTCACATTAAACATCTCCAATCCAAAATCAAATCTAGAATCAGCTTCCTATTTCGCAATAAAGCCAAACATACCCTCGTAAAACTGACTATCCTACCGATCCTTGACTTTGGCGATGCCATTTAAAAAATAGCCCCCAACACTCTACTCAGCAAACTGGATGTTGACTATCACAGTACGATCCGTTTTGTCACCAAAGCCCCATATACTACCCACCATTGCGACCTATATGCTCTCGTTGGCTGGCCCTCACTACATATCCGTCGCCAAACCCACTGGCTCCAGGTCATCTATAAGTCTTTGCTAGGTAAAGCCCTGTCTTATCTCAGCTCACTGGTCTCCATAGCAACACCCACCCATAGCACGTGTCCAGCAGGTATATTGCACTGGTCATCCCCAAAGCCAACACTTCCTTTGGCCGCCTTTCTTTCCAGTTCTCTGCTGCCAATGACTGGAACCAATTGCAAAAATCTCTGAAGCTGGAGTCTTATATCTCCATCTCTAACTTTAAGCATCAGCTATCAGAGCAGCTTACTGATCACTGTATCTGTACACAGCCAATCTGTAAATAGCACACCCAACTACCTCATCCCCATATTATTACTTACCCTCTTGCTCTTTTGCACCCCAGTATCTCCACTTGCACATCATCATATGCACATCTATCACTCCAGTATTAATGCTAAATTGTAATTATTTTGCCTCTATGGCCTATTTATTGCCTACCTCCCTACTCTTCTATATTTGCACACACTGTACATAGATGTTTCTATTTTTCTTTTATATTGTGTTATTGACTGTACGTTTCTTAATGTGTAACTCTCTGTTGTTGTTTTTGTCGCACTGCTTTGCTTTATCTTGGCCAGGTCGCAGTTGTATATGAAAACTTGTTCTCAACTGGCCTACCTGGTTAAATAATGGTGAAATAAAGAAGAAATAAAACAAAATCAACCACTCTGTCAGTCACCTGGTTGAACTGATGATATGATCATCAACCACTACGTCAGTCACCTGGTTTAACTGATGATATGATCATCAACCACTACGTCGGTCACCTGGTTTAGTATCACATGAAGGACACCGGGACGCCTACAGTACTACTGTATATCTTCAATGTCTTCATCTAGACAGCTACAGTACTATATCTTCTGTATCTTCATCTAGACAGCTGCATTACTATATTGACTATATCTTCATCTAGACAGCTACAGTACTATATCTACTATATCTTCATCTAGATAGTTACAGTACTATATCTACTATATCTTCATCTAGATAGTTACATTACTATATCTACTATATCTTTATCTAGATAGTTACAGTACTATATCTACTATATCTTCATCTAGATAGGTACAGTACTATATCTACTATATCTTCATCTAGACCAGCCTTTCTTAAAGACCTGTTAGTGGTGGGTCGTGACGTGTCAGAGTAAATGTATAACTATTTAATGAATTGATTTGGCCAAGTGCAACTGCGGTCTCTGTTCAGTGCGCTCTCTGCTTAGCAGCAGTCTCTGCTCAGTTTGGCAACTGCGTGAGTGGAAAAGGGAAATGCCCGTGTGCTTTGCGGTTTACCAGATCTTTTTTCTGGAGTTTTCTTGAAGATCCCTCCGCGACACAAGCTGCAGCGCTGTCGTTCAACAGCAGATGATGCGCTGTAAACCAATGACTTGTCATTTCCACTTGCCAAATTGACTCATGCTCGCAACAAGTTCTGACTGACCTCAATCGTCATGAAAAGACAATACACCGATGAGTTTCTCTCTTTCATACAAACGTTGAGAATGAACAAGGAGCTCCCTCAATGTGTTTTGTGTGGGGAAGTTCTTACTAAGGAGTCAATCAAAACGAACAAATTCATATAACGACAGCTCGAAAAAGGTGCCATATTAACGTGTACCACAAGCTGATTACACACGTCTCAAACATCGCTTTCTACCCGATGAACGCATAGACATGTACCAACAGAGACTAAGCAGAATCGCCATGCCTAGAGATTGACCGGCAAGAAACCCCAGACCAGACACACCCACTTGACATGGTCTGTACCAACATATGGTCTACTGATACAACGGCATAGCTCGGATTCCATGTGCACGACTCCGAATTACATCAGGCACAATCAACAACGTATCTGCAACTCAATCTATCTCCGATAGATATTTAGGCACCAGGAAACATACTCAATTAAGTCTAATAGCACTAATATCACCGATGCACAGTTAATACGTGTGCGTGTCTATGATCCGTCACAGCCCACCAAATCAAGGAATAGCTACCCATCCCCAAAGCTTTTAAGGCCTAGATGCTCTGAGCCAGTAAGAAAGCAATAATCTCGATTGCTGCCGCTTATCAGAAACAAACTACAGACCTCTAAGTCAAATAAAGTAGTTAGATATCAATTACATATAAATAGTGATACAATGACTATATCAATATAGAAGAAGTATAGAAACAAATAATAATATGAAGTAATATTATAGAAAACAAGAGTTACTCGAGATTGAGAAGAGATCAGTTGGGTATTCATAAATAGTCAACTATGTTCTAATAAGCGCCGATTTAATACCCAAAGTATATTAATCACAGGCCTCATGTAACATTGACACGATATATATATAGGGCCCCCCCATGCACCTAGTATTCCCCAAAACCGGCAATCACCGCCCAAGCTTACTCCACGCAAGCATATTTGTGGATAGCTAGGTGTGTCTGCCGAAAGCCCCCACAACACTACAATCTACGGAACAAAGCCTAGCCCGCCTCCTTCCCCACACCGCGGCCTCACAGACACCCGACACTCACATGACTGGGGAAGCAAAACAAGCTAATTCATTCAAGGACACCTACAATACGCCACCATGATATCCCCCAAATGCATCCTGATTCACCTGAAATCGCATATCATACCAGCAAGGGCGAAGTCAGGCTCTACAGGGCCCCTCTATCTTGGGACGTAAGAAAAAATAGACATACTAGTTTTTCAACACTCGTAACACAGCAGACTGTTTCGACTAATCCTGCTGCCGCCTATGATTTTCCGGATCAAGCTACCAGACCCACCTCAGCACAAGCCTCCGCTCCCTCGGTAGAATTGCCCAGCGGCGCCAGAATTCAGAAAAATGACATATTCATAATCATAAACCAAAATCTAAATCAAAAGTCTTATAATAACTTTGGAAACTCTCTACAATCAAGCCTTGAGATATCTCAGCACAGTGTCTGACATACAAAGAAACTGAAAAACCCACCAACAGGCCTAAAAAAATAAACCACAAACAGCACATGCCTAAGGATTACATCTGTATTGAAGAAGAGCTATATCCCAAAGTCGCTTAGGCGTCAAACCTCCACAGAACATCCCTGAATCGCTTCAAAGACTGAAAACCTTAACCGAACATGAGTCACACACACGGCGAAGATTCTATAGGTGGCAGTCTCTATTCGTTCTTGAAGCGACTATCTTCATCCATTGGTCTAAACAAACCTATCTACCGTCGCACTCACATCGTTGCTCAAGTAGTCGAAGAAGTTTCTTATAAAGATCTTAACTTGCACACAAATAGCTCATCAAAAATTATCTCATAAAGCCATTAAAATTACCGACGACCATAAATGGTTCACACTAATTAATTAACCCACGCGTACGTGTAGCAAAAGGTTGGCAAACCTCGTCCAGCACAACGGCACATAGCCTAAAGAACTCCCAATCACAAGCAGATAGATTCATCAAATCCAGGTATAGTTACGCATGATAGTCCATGGGTCTTAGCGAACTACAGGCTGCCTCTGCATGAGAGGAAAGTTAAAAAAGAGAAGATTTTCAGACAGAGAGTCCGAATAAACCACACCTACTTAGAATGCACATCACGGAAACACGGATAAGACAGCGCTAGAAACACTCACACGAAACTCTACCCTATAACAGACTAACCCTAGCCCCCCGACACAACCTTGACTGCAGCATAAATACTGGAGGCTAGACAGGATCGGGTCAGTAGAACACCCCCGAGTAGCTTGAGAATGACATCCCTAAAATTGATCCGAAATAACCCGACTCTGACAGGCAAATACAATCGAAGGAAATGTGATGTACAAACTCCAACACCAGCTCGACCAGACCAGAAGTACAGAGATCCCCCACAATACAACCAGAGGATATACTTCGAACACACCAAATACATCATTGCGCAATCTCTAATGTAGGACAAGAGTAAACATAGTACCGAGGGCATATAGCCTAAAAACCGAACCGATATTACTTAATTCTCTCTCAAAATCGCGACTACACAATCCACCAATGGACGATCTACAAAGATGCGCCAGACAGGAAACCCGTACAGCGAGCTTCACTCAGCTCACAATGCCGCACCCCCCTACACAGTATGACTGGTCGATGGGGATTATAACAGGCACCAGCATACATGAGCAATCAAGGCAAATTGCAAAGCTGTTTTTCTAATGTTAGAGCACCAATCCCAGTGAGAGAGGGGCGCAAGCTCCTGCCATGCACACCGCCCACACCAAGGGATAGCCTTCGCCTTCCTTCCAGCTCAATTGCCGAATTCACCCTCAGGCACCCGGGCCAAACTACAGTATAATACATTAGGACACTACTGAAGGAGATGGTCTTCAATAAAGACTTAAAGTTAGACCGAGCTGTTCAAAGAGCCATCTCTCCTCGGTATAGGTCGGCAGAGCCTTCTATAATAATGAATGGGGCCAGGCATCATATAGGCAGCAATGAGACCCCCTGCACATCCCAGCTTTGCTTAGGAGAAGTTTCTCTGAGGACAAGTTCAAAGTTCCCCCCACCCTTCGTCTATCTTACGCGCATATCGCTCATGACCCGCCGCTACTTAGACAGCGACCACAATATCGATATTATATGTAGACAAAGCGATGCTAGATGCTTTCTCAGAGTAGCCGTAAAACTGAAATTCAGCCCCTCTTCACCTATACACCCAGTTAGGTAGAAGCTAAGCAAGCCGATGGCAGAGATTAGCTCTTACTATCACGAGTTATATTTGTTGGAATATCTAGTCTTAGTGTCTAGACAGCCGTATTATCACATAAAGCTCACAAGAGCTTATATATCGCCTGTCCTGGTGCTAGCAACGGAATAAAGAGCCTAGGCGCAGCTCCTCGTCACAGACTAGCCTAGATCTCCGTAGAGAAAGTTGACGACCACACAAGACCGTTAGTGGCATGACTATTTTTCTGTCTACACACTCATTTTGGACAAAACTATATATAATTTCTGACCTACTTTTTGCCTCCCGTCACTTCATTCCTCATCAAGAATCTCTCGTTAATCGATCTTGAATAGTCGTCAAAAGAGAGATCGAGTGCTCCCCTCAGGTTACCTAGACGAGCCCGAAGTTCGTATTTGATCGTGACCTCGTGTTTTGACTCGAACAATCGAGATGTGAAGGAAGTTGTTCATATTCCAACACGCAAGATCACACTCTTCATTGTTCGCTGGGACCTAGAACCACTACACCTTATCCTCCTGTTTTTTAAGACCCTTGTACCTCTCAAAAAGGTAACTACGTGCTAGACCCACACATATCCTCTTGCGCTTATGTACATGAAGTACACAGGCTTCCAGTGAGGCAAACTTTGGCTTCACCATGTGATTTCCATCACAAAATTGTATCGAGCTGATTTGATACTCTAGTGCCATGCTCTCAGTCGCGTAACAGAGCACGTAGCAGTGAAAGTTTAAAATGTAAATGGGCTTCAGAACCGCACGCACAGACATCCCCACAGCATCGATAAAAGCAGCCTATAGTTTGAAAACGTTATTTAATTATCCCTACCACAACCGAGCCAACTTGACAGAGCCCGCCAACGAAATATTACCCAGTTAGAATTCCTAGTCAGCAGGAAGGCCACAACCCCAATCCACAGAGAGCAAACTGATATCTTTCGACAGATAAAGACGTCTGAAATCAGCACCAGAACTTGTTCTTCCGTTTGAATGACCATAGATTCCCAATTGGGTTTACACATCTCTTCTCTAAAAGAGAATGTTATTAAGGCACATTGTGTAATCAAAAAGCAGCACTAAGTCTAGAGAGCACGAGACAAGATGCAGAGCCTCCGGTTCCACGCCATTAAAAGACGGATAATTTCTAACGCAACACCTTCTCATCAAGTGTGCCCCGAGCTCGTTTAGGCAGTGGTGCCCAGTTGGTTCAGTGCTATGATGATTTCTTGTTCGTAAAAACACTAGACTTTCGCATTTCGCTGGTAAAAGCAAAGATACATTGTTGTTTTCAGGAACCAGACAGGTATGAGTTTTCAATGACGACAAGGAACAAGGTATATTTAGCCAAAAACCATGTTTGTAGAGAAAATGGATACTTTCTCAACACCGCCAATATCGCACCGATTTAGGTTTTTATATTGCTGGCTTTTTCGAGAGAGGCTTCTAATTTACTTACCACTTTTAGTGGTTTGGTACACATCGGTGGACTAGAGAGCATTTTATTATGATTCAACATAATTGCAAGCACAGGAATTAACTCTTTTCATATTGTTGAATAAGGTCCCAGTATGCACCTTGAAGTTTAGAGCCATGATTTATTTATCATTGTGTACAGAGATATAACTAAACACTTGAAGTGTCACCCTTGATCCTAGGTCCGGCAGGTGTGCAGACTCAGGACAACTGAAGCTTTAGATAATACGCCACATATTGAAAGAGGCGTCCGTAATTTGCTTTCCAAATGATCCATATACTTTTCCTCAAAGAAGTTTCATGAATTTATTACGCTGAAGTGAAAGCATACCTCTCTTGGGGAATGCCTTTTTAGTTAATAACTCGTGACGATACGGAGAATGTCAAAAATACATTTCAGATACTATTCTGCATTTTCCTCAATTAAGTTGGAAAAATAGATTATCGTAGTCGATCCAGCAGTTAGCACATTCACCCTCGGATTACCAGCAGCAAAGAAACAATGTGCCCTCTGACATCGGAAAACAGCAGACGTGATGTAGATACGTAATTACAAGCTAGTCGATGTGTAACTTCACAGTTCTTAGAATCTACGGACCCAGCAATTTCTCTGGCTGCGCATCTCTAGACGCCTCGGATTGCCTTCAACTTTCTGACGCCTGCCCTGCAGCCTTCAGAGCATCGAAGACTAGTTTCTATGAATGTACTTACCCTCGGCTGCATTGATAACCAGCAGACGCCTGAGCATATCTGTATTACATACGATCTATTTTTACTTATTTGAGCAGCTGCGGACTTGTTCTTCAATACCAGGGAGCAAAAAGTATATGTGGCAATGTCTTGAAACTTTGGAAGCATCAAGCTTACTGGTGGCTAATCCCTGAACTTTTGTCCTACTGCTTTCTCCTTTTTGGCTAAATCCAGAGTCGTAGTCGTGACTGAAAGCCCATCCTCAGACCTCTTTGTGTCACTTGAATTCACCTACTTTCTATAACTGCACTTACGGTTTATGGCCTTCAAAATAGTGTACTTGAATAACTCTCTAGTGGCCACGAATCCAACCGTTCCCTCGTGGAAGAAATACCTTGTTCGCAATTTCGATAATGATATCTGTAATTACAAACATGTGTGCCGGATAGTCACGCATTATAGTCCGAACCAAACATTACAATCGCATCATTAGTCATTGTCCGATGGGTAAATCCGAAATGCTAGGCAGACGTAATGCACTTCAAGTCAGCTCATATGAAGCCGTCAATTCCGAACAATCGAGCGTTTGAACCTCACCCATTGAGTTCTTGGAGTACATCAAATTGCGCAAGCCTAACTTATGATGGGTCTGATGGCACTTCCACTACGGTAGACTAAAACCAACTCACCACAAAATTCGTAATACAATTATTCTGCTCGGATGCCACGCTACAATTATGTCGATAGCGAACAGATCTCTCGTAATTATATAACGTCAGTTGATATAATACACCAGACAATCCTTGATTAAACAGATTATAAAAAAATGTGACAATTTGTAAGTAGGCTGAGCAGCCTCCGAAATTTAAATATATTGACATAAATATAGCTAAAAGAACAGAAAAACAGACCAATAATTTATCTGATTATTTGTAATATATATATATTGGACTCCACTATGATTACACTTAAGAAAACACAGTCCATCCACGACTTGTGCTGGTTAAACATTACGTAGCGTAGATGATAAGATCATCTACTAAAGTGTAGACATAAAGTCACGGCTCTCATCCTAACAACCAGACAATCACAAGCTCGAGAAATATACACATATTATCCATTGATTTTATAAATTGTTCATTTGACTATAACTTGCCTTAATAGATAGACTGTATTTGGAATTCTAACATTGATATAGCTCCAGTCCATCTCCGTGAGATTCTTAGATTATATCAACAATACTTCTTCAATTAATAAGGCAGCGATATGGAGACTAGGGTCGTTATATTCATGAAATTGCTAGGCACACCGCCATGCTTTAGCATGCTCTACCCACCATCCCACGGATCGAATGCACTTACGTATCTACAGATCTCGAGAATGGGATATCCTAGAGCTTGAGAACTTTAACACCATGGACTGTATACTCGACAACTTCCACTCTAAAGCCTGAGCAACTGGCTAAACAGACCGACTGCCTGGCCTCACGAGCTATTCTACATGTGAAGTCAGGACCTATAATCCCATGATTCCATATAAATAAAAACCGATGAGAGAACATACCCCCTCTATCTGATTATCAACCTAGCGACTAGAGTCAAACTCGACTCAGAACACATGCCAGCATCTTAAGGTCTACCATGTTGTCTGGGTTTGGAAATAATGTCGAGTCCACGAAAAGAGACAGAGCCCACATTTATCCTTGACAGAAATATCAGCTTTAACTTGGCTGGAAGTGCAGCAATAATCAGTTATTCAAACAGCCATTTGAGTTGGTCAGACTCATATTGAGGGATAGAGCTCATCACTCCCCTAGCCTTCAGGGTTTGGAGCTCCCAGAGATCATAGTTACTCATAAAGCTGATGCCGACACCATCAGACACACATCACTATGCCACTAGATATACCACATCAATATTTTCGTCGCCAAGCCCAACAGAACGATCAGCACTATGACCGCACCTCAATAGTAACCCATACAACAAGAAAAACACTCGCTGATCAGACTACATGATACTGCGCCCGTCCGAGACTGACACCACACATAGAACTGCTTATCATCTTTTAACGTTAGCACATCCAAGCGTTAAATTGAGCAACCAAGGGTAGAACCAACGTGACCATCCACTATAATAACATGCACAGCCAGATATACTCCTTACTACAAACTTCCCGCGCCACCGATTTTAGAGCCCATAGCCATGCAAGCACTCATACCGCACTCACCCCCCCTCACACGCTCCCCTCCTCGCCCCTCGCCTACTCTGCCTCCCACTCGTCCCGCTCCACCCATCACTCATCCTTTTATTAACGTCTACTATAATGCTCGTTCACATGTCTACAGAGCCAATACTCAGAATTTTCAAATTTGCCAAAAACATCACCAGTATTAGGGAATAAGGAAATTCAGCGTTATTAAGAAACCCATCGTCTTAAAGGGCTCCGAGTAGAACCAGGCATAGCCTATTCATCTTCTGACTAATGTTCCCGACTCGTGATGCCTATCTTTAATCAAGATGTGACAATAACTTACTACCTACTCCCATCTAAACATCAATGCATATATAAGTTCACACTTCGTCTACTTATATTCTGAACAGTTATCTTTAGTCACTATCCAATAAGTAGTCCTCATCATATATCCCCCAAATCTACTACATACTCACTCCACACCGAAAAAAACATGGATTACTATAAACTACCTAATTCGCCATATACAATCTATAAGCTACGTGTATTCTAAGTCCCGCGTCTCCGCCTCCAACAATGATGTGCTCGCCATACAAAACTGCAACCTATTAGAAATTGTCGGAGCTAGAACATAAATCTTCCCAACGACCGTCAACCCCATTCTTCTCAAACTCAATCACGATATTAACCAAATGTAAAATGTCCAAAAGTATGCTTCTTAAGTACTCAGACAGTCACAATAGACAGTAATCTATCTATATCTTAAAATACACGCCAGCGCATATTCTCGGAATCCCATATGAAGCACGCTGGTGAGCTCAGTGGATCGAGAGACTTAGATGACTAGGAAAGCCATCCTAACCCACCCAGCACAACCATGCCCAGCAGAACGTGCACATTGCCTTGCGCCCCAACCCTTAGCCACGTGAACATCACAGCAAAACTGGCAAATCGGGCTGCAGTCCGAGGAGAATGCACTGCCAGTACTTAATGCAGCTGGTGCCACACAGATTCGAATTTACTTTGGAATTTGACATTGACATTATTCAATTTACTGTTAGTCACAATGTCTTGAACTTGTCTCATTTATGTCATTAGTTAGTTGATTTTTCGTTTTGTCATACAAATATTTACATTATATGTACTATATCTTTCATCTAGACAGCCTAACATACTATACTCTACTGCTATCTCCATCTAGGACAGTTACACTGACTATATCTACTATATCTTCATCTAGATTATACGTACTTTATCTACATGACAAGCTACAATATATACATCTACTACATATATCTCATCTAGACATTGACAGTACTATATCTCATCTAGACAGCTACAAGTACTATATCTATCTAAATCTTCATCTAGACTGT
>NW_019943044.1:72862-76721 GCF_002910315.2 Salvelinus sp. IW2-2015 | reverse complement strand
AGTCCTGACCAAACACAGTCCTGACCAAACATCCACAGCATGTTGAACTTACTTTCAGAACAAACGCAGAATGGCTTCTCGAACTGGCTTCACAGTGAAAAGAAGTCAGCGCAAGGCATTTTGTCATCTTACAAAATGCATGTAAGCAAAATAACGGAAGGCTTAGTACTATCTCACTATCTATAACGTGAATCTCCTTCAAACAACCGGGCCTCCTTACACACTAATAGCTAACTTACAAAATATTTACTAGCTACTATCGCGGGAACCCCAAACCAGCACAAGAGAAAGAACAAATTATCATCTACTACATCTTCCCGTAGAATTTTGAAACAATCTAGATGAACATGTTTCTGTTAAAAACAATTCATATTTTTTCTTACTGGATAAACCTGACTTGAACAAGGTACTTTTTGAGCAACACACCAGTTCTGGGTTGTCCATCTACAGCAGAAAAGTGGTTTCTGCCTGGAAGCAGTAGATATTCTGGTTCTGTTTGCCACCACTTACCTATGTCAGTCAGGTTCTCAACTCTTATTAATTGAAAAAAACAAGTACTAAAACAGTCTCAATGCTGAAGATCCCTCAATCGCTCTAACACCATCTCAAAAACGTACCAGAATGAACAATGCTGTTTGTAAAACTTCAACCAGCCGCACACCTCTCATTAGAACGTGGTGTGTTTTCTGTTACTCTGCGGTTAGATATTATTAGTATTCAATATTTTTTTTATTTTAAATGAACTTTTTTAAATAGCAAGTCAGTTAAGAACAAACCCCAAAAATATATTTTAATTCCGTGTAAGGTCAGAAAAATAGGAAAAATAAAGGGGGATATTTCGACAGGCTGTATCTGACTATTTCTTCATCTAGACAAGTCACATACTATTTCTCATACTAGACTTACAGTACTATGATTTATATCTGTCATTTAGACAGCACATTACCAAATTTTAATCAGTTTACTAGACCAGCGTATATTATATTCTATATTTCATCTAGATCATCACAGTTACTATTTTCATCTAAACATTACAGTACCTTATGATCTATATCTTCATTTAGACAGGCTCATTACCAATCTTCTATATGTTAACTAGGACGTATATACTATATGTGCTATATCTTCATCTGCGAGCTACATCTAACTATACAATATATCTTCAATTGGCAGTATACCGTATATTCTACTATTATTTATCTAGACATTTAAGTACTATATGCTTCTATTTAATCTAGCACTACATTACTAAATTGTCTATATCGTAACTAGACAGCTACATATATATTCTATTTTCCTATATCTTCATCATCCAGTACTTTGTGTATTTGCTATATCCTTCACATACGCTACGACTATATCTTTATTAGACGCCTACAGTACTATATCCTTATCTCACTAGACATTACAAGCTATATTCATATCATCCTCACTCGATAGTCTCATATTATTCTTCATCTAGACAGCTACAATACATAGTTATACTATATCTCATCTAGACACTTACTTAGCATTATCTATATCTCATCTAGACAGCTGACATTACTATCTTCTAATGTATCTTCATATAGCTGCATTACTACTATCTCTATATCTTCATCAGACGCTACTATATATATTATATCGAATCTTCTTAGGAAGCTACTTACTCTTATAATTATGTTTTATCTTCATCTAGCAGCGGGCTACTACTGTATATATTCTATAACCTTCATGTAACAGCTACATTACTTACATAACATCATCTCTCTAGACAGCACATACTCTGTAATAATATTTTTATCTCCATCTAAGGCAGCTGCTTTTACTACTGTGTATATTATATCTTCTCTAGACAACTACATTAACTAATAAGATATAATATTCTATATCTTCATCTAGAAACAGCTAAACATTCACTGCTGTATAATAATGTTTAAATCTCATCTTAAGGCACCGAAGCTGCTTAACTTCAGCCACAGTACTATATCTTCTATATCTTGATCTAGACAGCCACAGTACTATATCTTCTATATCTTGATCTAGACAGCCACAGTACTATATCTTCCTSACCCCCATGTCCTCTCATTTCATCCGACACCATTTCCGAACATTCATTGGTGTCAGTTGGTTTTTGATATATAGGCCAACTAGCTATATGGTCTGTCCATAATATATCCAGGCCTGGATCTCACCGCTGCCACCAAATGTAAGATAGCATGTCGCTTCCTGTTCAGTGTTAAATAATTAGTGTCTGCAAATGCACTCTATTCTATATGTGGTACACTACGTTTTATAGTGCACTAAATAGGAAATASTGTGCCATTTCAGATGGATTTTATATGGTCACTCTATATACTATGGCGCTGCCTGGATTCCACCGCTGCCACCAAGCATGTAGGTTCTTGTTCACTTTTGATAGATTCACTTTATTTGTCCTCTGACAGATTTCATCAGGTTGTGTTTCAATTAGCAGCCTATTCTCTATATGGTGCACTACTTCTGTCCAGAAATAAGAAATACAGTGCCATTTGAGACTCGACTTCAGTCTATCCTAGACTTCCTTCGAGTGCCAGACTGAGTGCTTGCTTTGTAGGAACTGGTAATACAATATTACACTAAGTTAATTACATTATGAAATATCGATAGAATCTTCAGTCAACAGTTATTCTTTCTCACGTAATATAATCCCATCCTATCACTGTCTCTGTTGAGCTAAAAACAATTATCACTTGTAATTATAGCTGGAGATTTGATTGTGGTTTTATTGGATGCAGTAAAATCCTTGTTGGTTTTTGCATTGGTTTTAAAAGGGGTTGTGAGTGCTTTACAGAAGCATGTTTTACAAGACCAGTGGATGATTGTATGCTAGGTGAGTCATTTTTCTTGGTAGTTCATTGGGCTGACGCAATCAAGCTTCTGTTCGCTAATKAAAAACATGATCTTCGTGGATTGGAGATAATATTACCTCATTCAGATGATTATGGATGTATTGTTTTCTTAGAACTGTGTTCATATGAACCCATTAGATAAAAAAATAAAAAAAGATTAATCTCATTTAGCATGTGCCCGTGTTCGGTGTTTAGCGTGTGTGATGTTCCTCCTAACCCTGCAGCCGTAGGCCATTTACGACAAATAAATGATCCTCGTCATTATTCAGCAAATTTATGAATTAATGAAACACTTAACGGTTGGATTACACCTCAAAATGTGTCTAAGCTTCCGTAAGTCTCACGCATATAGGCTACAGTAGTAATCCATTGGTGGGTGCTGTAAAATGGAGACCAGTCACAGATTCCTTTTTACATGGGCTGTATTCCAAACGGATATAAACAGCCGGAAATGGGGAGGTACTTCCTGGACTCGTCCAGTCAGAAATGCTCATTTTCGTTTTCCGTTGCAAATCGTTTCAAAATGTTCTCCGTTGTCTGCCCTAATGAATAGGACCATGGTTTCCATGCTTGTCGTCACCCTTCAATAAACCTAATGCTTATCATCACCCTTCACTAAACCTAAACCTCCATGGCTTTATAGATTGATTAGAGTATTCCAATGAAAGCATACAGTACATACCCTATCGCTCTGCATTGTAGAGRCTTGCCAAAATTGAATTACCGGCCGATTCCCTAGATTGTCAAAAACCATTAGTGAGAGAAGAGGCTTGAGTATGTTATAAGTCACATCACTCGGAAAGATGATAGAAAATATTTTTTCCTGCAGATGTCTGGACTGAGATCCAAAGAGTAGGCATACGTAATTCGAGCCTAAAATGCATCATATMAATTTTGTTGTGATTTTTGTATTTTGTTTTTTTGGGGGAGAAATAAAGCTGCTGTTTTCGTCGGCGCCAAAATGTCTTCATCACCGCCTTGAAGAATAA
>NW_019943044.1:67870-68674 GCF_002910315.2 Salvelinus sp. IW2-2015 | reverse complement strand
TTAAACACTTCATAGCAACTCTAAATATGTGGCTTCAATTAATGACTGCCTATTTAGGTCTATTACCTCGAGGGTGAGAGTGTTTTAGTGAACAGCATTACTGCGTGGTCGCAACATCAACGTATCTTTTGTGCATGTTGCATCATAATTAATTGATGGTGATGTCGCCACACCCTATCGTTGTTTGTTATGAAATTATGCAACCCTCATGATGCAACCCTCATGATGCAACCCTCATGATGCAACCCTCATGATGCAACCCTCATGACCCTCATGGGTCGTGCTCAGACCTTTGATGGGGCAGGTGCTCAAYATCGACCTTCATTCCATTCAGACACTTCTACTAACTATTCTTTACTCGGTTTGAATTTGCTCTGCTACTAACAGATGRGAACTGCAGTCGCCCTCTTTCGTGTCCCTGACCATAACACAACACGTGCTCGAAATGTCAAAGTAACCCATGGTGGTATTTCTTTCAAAATCACTGCAGGTGGGAAGCTCGTGCACGTGACGATGTGGCGAGGACACGCGCTGCAACGCACTGCCACACTCACTGTGGCAGAAGGGCGGGGGAGGGGACTTTTTGATTCATGAGTTAATGAGAAATGATCTAGTTGGATAAGCAATTTATAGAGAAAAAAAAACCTCAGCACCAATCAAAAAGGCAGTTTTTTTTCATAGGAGGGCAAATGGGGGAGGTGCTCCAGCACCCCTAGAGCTCTATTTGTGCATTCGCTTGGGGTCGTTTTGTGTTGCGTGACGACGATGGCTGCCCTGGTTATAAAGCCCATACGTTGCTTGGTT
>NW_019943044.1:64058-66800 GCF_002910315.2 Salvelinus sp. IW2-2015 | reverse complement strand
AGAGAGAGAGAGAGAGAGAGAGAGAGAGAGAGAGAGAGAGATTTGCCTACAACCTCACCTGAGGAGAACAAGCTTGGGCTATAGCGAGATGTAGTAAGATAAATAAGATCCTGTGAGAAATGAATTAAACCTCAAAACAGAAAATCGGTTAGGTTTGGATGTAACTGGTTGTCTCTGGAGAAGAACTGAAAATGTCTCACTTGTGGAGTTGTTATAGCCTGCCTTGTTTGAGTGGTAGTTCTAACGATGTTTCTGGAAGTTATTTGATAGCAAAATAAAATGGCAATCTAGCCAAAGCTGAAATCTTTGTATGCAGTGTGCAAAACCACCAGCCACCATACTTGACTGGTAGTAGCTTGATCCTGGAAGATAGTTTGCGTAGCCAACTGAGAAACTAGTCAAAGATGAAATCCCTGTATTCACTGAAGAAAACACCGCCAACCACCACTACCAGTCCTGTTTATAGTCACTGGGGCCATTTTACTCAACAGGCTTTGTTCAGTTCCAACCTGTTACGAAATAGGAAATAATAGCAGATGGAACAGAAAATAGTCCTCACTTTAAAAAATATTTGTAATCGAAAGCTAACGGCCGTTCTATTTTCCTTTTCTTCCAACCGTTTATTTTAGTTTTCTGTTGGTCCCTGCAAATAATAATGCTTGTCCCCCAGTGGAGATGTTCCATTTTCGTATTATTATTTTTTCATACCTCTTTTCAACAGCGTTCAMGAACAATTGCTCAGGTGCATCACCAATTACCGTCCCCAGCTTTAAATAGGAKCTAAAATGGTTTGTTTTCTTTTTTCAGTGCCTTTCTATCATTCCCAACTGGAGGCTGGTTTTTTATTTTGTGGTCTGTGTCGTTTGTTTTGTTTTTTTACTTGGCTTCCCTGTTTGCTGTCAAGGGGTATAATCGCTAACCGATTCATCTTCTGTTGTCACATTATTCACTTTTCTTCACTCTACATACAGTTAGTTCAAGCCCACAAGTGGTAGCATAGTTGGTAGTGGTAAACTACAGCACTTCTAGTTCCATACAATGGCTCCATGTTAAAGACACTGTGTAACCCAGCACAAGCACATGGCAGGCAGGTAGCCTAGTGGTTAGCGTGTTGGGCCAGTAACCGAAAGGTTGCTACATCAAATCCCTGAGCTGACAAGGTAAAAATCTGTTGTTCTGCCCCTGAACAAGGCAGTTAACCCACTGCTCCTAGGCTCTCACTGTAAATAAGAATTTGTTCTTAACTGACTTGCCGAGTTAAACAAAATAAAAACACACACAGCAGCCTAATCGACCTCAACAGTCATGGTCCATGTGGTGTAGTCGACATAGTGGAGTGTCTTTCACCAAAGCCTCTATTTTCAATGGGAAGATAATGAGAGAGAGATTTTTGATCTAGGAGAGTAGAGCGAGACAGACAGACAGACAGAGAGATATAGAGAGAGGAGATCCTGCATTTGGAGCGATCTGCGCTCAAACTAGGTCATAGACTTTCCTTTTGTTAACAGATGGCGCTGGCTGTTTTGATCTGTTTTTTTTCTTCAGTCCCATGCAGCATCAGTAAACAAACAAACAAACACTGGAAAACCCTCCCACCCTCTAACTAATAGCTCGGCTCACAACACCATGAGATCAGCTTTGTGCCATGTTGTGTAATGTACTTTGTACGGTATGAATGTCTTCCTTTACAAACTGTTATCAAAACTCCTCGATAAGAACACTTTATTATAGCTATCGCTCACAAGGAAACAAGCCCCCTGCATCCTAAATGGCACCCTATGCCCTACYTAGTGCACTACTTGGCCCTAGGCAAAAAATAGTGCACTATATAGGGGAAAGGGTGCCATTTGGAACGCAAGKCTTTATTTCAAGTAACCCTTAACCAATTAGAGTGTTAGTGTTTCCTTTAACTCCGGCAAAATAGGCTCCTCTCGCTCACCTTTTTCTGGGATCGTGAAGTACGCTGCTCAAAATAACCATTATCTTCCWATTCATGAATGATGAATAACAAGCCCATGTCACGCTCTCCTGAGAGAAAAACGCAAGAGAACAWTTTCCAGCTGCAGTGTAATTTCCTCCGATTTCCATTGTGTTGCCCTATTTGCAGATGGATCAAGGTATTATTTTTGATATCCGTGTAAACATGGCTGATTACTGTATTGAACACACCGACATGAACCAGATGTGATGTAGGGCCCTTTTTAAATTTGTCAAAATGTCACTGTTAAAATGTCATTTCCCCAGGTCTTGTATTGTATTATTCTGGTATCCGTGTAAACATAAACTGATTATGCCACACCGACATGAACAAGATGAAAGACGTTTGATTCTGAAACGTGCCCTAAACGCACAACAAGCCCACACGTCCCCGGAAGAAATGAAAAAAAGAACAGAATAGCTCTTCTTTCAACCCAGAAGCCCTGTGTGTGACCCCCACGAAGCACTGTTGAAGCACTCTGGGAACATGGCAGGACACGACCCACTAAGTCCACTGAGAAGCACGGAGACAGCAAACTGCAGCAACATCCAGCAATTCTCCACTCATCCTGACATGTCTCTCTCACACACAACACCTTCTTTACGAGTTCTCCCTCCCCTTACGTTTTGTTAGATGGACAAGCAGAAACCTTTCAGTTGTTTTTCAATGATCGGATCTGGAATACGCCTGTGTTCCTCTCTCTCTCTCTCTCTCTCTCTCTCTCTCTCTCTCTCTCTCTCTCTCTCTCTCTCTCTCTCTCTCTC
>NW_019943044.1:62574-63877 GCF_002910315.2 Salvelinus sp. IW2-2015 | reverse complement strand
TCTCTTCCTCCCCATCCCTCCCTCTGCCATTCTATCTGGCCAGGTTCTGTCTCTCTGGCTGTGATGGCCATTAGAGCCAGTGCAGCCTGCAGCCGGTGGGCCCGCTGCCTCCCTGCCTTCACTGCCGAAGCTCGCTGGAGTGAAGCCGTTAACAAGCTGCTCTCTCAGACCGTTGACGGAACAAATGGAGTTGTGTGTGTGGCTAGATAGGATGGGATGGAAAGCCTAGGAGTAACTGATACTAGAGTATAGAGAGAGAGAGAGAGACAGAGAAAGAGAGAGAGAGCATCCCCTAGTTTAACCAGAACACCTCCAATGCACCCAATTGGACCATGAATAGACACGGAATACTGTAGACCACCATCGTACCATCCTCTCTTGTTCTACTGTACAGCATAGACCATCATCTCACCTACTGACTTCTCAGTTGTTCTCCAGTACCAGGTAAAGAAGCCATGTTTAACATGTCACAGCTCCTGTATCCAAACACATCTTTATGGTTCGTGACGCCATTTCCCACCAATGTTACACACAGATGACACTCAAACCGGCCATCTAAAAGGCTTGGTGGTGGAGGAGAACAAATGTGTTAGCCCATTTTGGTCAGGGATGTATCCCGGGTAGCACCATATTCCCTATTGGCCCTGGTCAAAAGAAGTGCACTTTGAATAGGGTGCCATTTGGGACGTGACCCAGGTGTATTTCCCCCCGTCCCCCAGCTGCGGTTTCAGATAGAGCCGCCAGAGCCACTATCCACTTCATTAGAGGTGATGATAGTGTCCACATTATTGGAAAACCGAGTTTGATCATTCCAATTACACTGGCTGCATTGATGCGCCAGGTGATAATGGGGTGGAGGGGGAGGAGGAGGGAAGGAGTGAAGTGGAGATGACGACAGCAATGGTTGGCTGCTGCCTGGGCCATTGAGCCACACACACACATTCACAAACAACACACACTCTGTGTGTGTGGCGCTGTCTCAGTGATTTTTTTTTTCCTGTCTTCCTCTCACGAGAGAGGAAATGCACACCGGTAAAACACAATAATCCTTAGCCTAATTTGCATACTATTCTGTGAACCTGTCAGATTCCCCGTCGCCATGTCTCTCTTTCTTTACATGGGGAGCCGTCAAGCTGCGATCGCTCATACGCATCAAAATCACAGGATTTACAGCACACAACAACACCAACACAACACACACACAACCACCACACACACACACACACACACACACACGCACAAACACACACACACACCACACACACACACAACACACACACACACACACACACACACACACACA
>NW_019943044.1:43626-55262 GCF_002910315.2 Salvelinus sp. IW2-2015 | reverse complement strand
CACACCTGACGCAGCCAGATACAGATGTAGAATTGTTGCAGAAAAATAATCCTGCAGCAACAGGATGTGAATGTTTAGTCCATAATGTTGCTTGATCAGGGGTTTTGCTATTAACTGGTCAAAATGAGGGTTAATGAAAAGTGAAATACTGTTATTACAAGAATATAGTGCGGGTTTTCAGTGAATTTATGTTAATCATCTGCATTTCCTGTGACACAGGAAAATGATCAGCAATAAAAGAGTGATCAAATTCAGATCCTGCATCTGAAAATGCATACCCATTTGACGATTTTTGACTGAAAGCAAAACCAATACACCATTAAAGACATCTGACCCACTTCAGGAAAYTAGGCGTATGTCACAAGTCAGGACTTCACAGTAGAGCCTTTTGAACTGCGGTTTTTCTCGAACATATGAACTTTCTGGAAAATACGAATACAATTGTTAAATTACGAGCCTAGTTGGTTTAGCCGCAGAAAAAGTGAGCAACCTTCCCGCTAGCCATGATTGGCTGAGATAACGAGTGGGCTGGATATGCCACGAGATGAGTTTGGATTATAGCACACCTCTGTCTATTGGAGCTGGTCAGTATGTTTAGGTAATCATGTCAAACGCAGCTTTTTTTCAATTTAAATATCACGTAGTAAAACTGCATGAACCTAATGTCAAGTTAAAGTGTACTGTTAGTTAGCTAACGTTAGCTGGTTGGCTCGCTAGCTAACGTTATGTGTATGTTCTCCACTTTCTGCAGGACCGAATTTTGAAATCAGTTAAATTCTAGTATGATAGCTCAGGAGATGGAGAAAACACCAGTCTGCATTACATCTTCAAACTAAGAGTAACCATGCATGGCATCAGACAGGAGACGCGTCCAACCATGATGTATACGGGTAAGATAGTCTAGCAAGCTACATTTTCAGATATTACACTTTCCTAGTTTTAAAAAAGTATTTTCATTTCAAGTTAAAGTGTACTGTTAGCTAGCTAGCTAACGTTAGCTGGCTGGCTCGCTAACTAACGTTACGTCATGCGTTGGAATTCATTGTTTACCTACATTTCTTAGTAAAAGASTCTCGTCTTAGTGTGCCAGAGCGCAGAATAACTGATACATTTTTGAAAGCTCAATCGACAACAAAGCATAATTAATTTGTTGCCAGKAGCACAGTTACAGTGACCAACGCTCTGGATAACATGAAAACAGTAAATGTCGGCAACAAAGCGTAATTACGTTGTTGCCAGCAGCACAGTTACAGTGACCAACGCTCTGGATAACATGAATACTAACCAGCTCTGCTAGGGGGAGTAAAATGGTCAGAGTGGGATGTTCTCTCATTGTGTCTGGAAGTAGCTAGCCAGTTAGCTTGGGTGCTTGACTGTGGTTGTGAGGTCAGCTTTCGGATCAACTCTACTTATTGGCCAGTGTCCAGTGTGCGCTCTGAACGTGAAACGCTATGAATTTTATGAACGGACATTCTGACAGCACAGTTGCAGTCAGATCAGAACGGTKTGGATAACATAACAGCCTAACCAGCTCTGCCAGGGCYAGTAATGTTCATTGTACTSTTCTCTCTCTCTTAGATGTCTGGAAGTAGTTAGTACAGAACGGTTGGATCAACCCTTAAAGAGGTGAGTGGGGCTAAGGATTAAGAGGGTGTGAACAATGCTGAATGGGTGAAGACAAAGAAGGGCTCTCCAATAGTAGTACCAAAACATTGACAGACGGTTTTCTCAAAAGTGAGTTTACAAGTTGATCAACTTTCAAAGCAGAATTACTTACTCATTGTTTCCTCAACTGCAGTGTATGATATACCATTTTGTAGCTCTGAGTCTCTACGTTTATCCAATGTAAAAGACAGAATTTCAAATGTAGCTACATAAGACCGAATCCAGGTAGTGTGTCACGTATGATGACTACATGTGAAGTACTAAGTCAGAAGTCTCAAAAGTATTTGTTTCTTTGAGTTTAGGAAACCATTAGGTTCAACATATTATTGCCTACAGTCTATTTTCCATTCCATCAAGGATCTGCAATAATCCCTGTGATTGTCACAGTTGATTAACTTCTAAATGTCAATTTCCACCCCTTGTCAAGATAAGCGATTTTTCACAATATTACTCACTGATTTAATTTCATTGGACCTAATCAGCGTTGGATTTGTGGACAACAAGACGACAATACTTAAATACATGTTGTTACCTTGGTGTCTCTCCCAGTGTGAACAGATGTCTTTTGAATWTTCTTAATTGCTATTGATTTCAGTCACATGGTGAGGCCATTGCAGATCTGTCTTGACACACGGCTCCAAAATGGCTGACCTTGATTTGGAAGAAGAGTGATGTGGATTTGAGGTGGAAGAAAAAGCAATGTAGCATAGTCTATTGAGATAAACAGTTAGCCAGTGGCTATCTTTGTTTGCCAACAATCAATAGATTTAGAAGGTCAGCGATGGAAGCTTATTACAGAGTATTGCAGGAGTAAAGAGGGAAACACACTCACTCACTTGCATCCAGAGTTATGCTTTGATTTGGCAGGCCTCAAAAAGTTTAAACTCCAATAAAATGTTTAAGAAGTTTTTTTGTTCAGATCTGTTTTCGCCCTGCTGCCAAGGGTTTCGCCAGGAATCCTTTTGCACATATAAATCAGATGGATCATTTGGGGTCGTTTTTCTTTCTGGTTAATTTGCAGGCATTAGATCAGACTTGGTCTTGACTGGGTCTCTTATTGACTGTTGTTCCCATGTGTCACACTGAATCCACAACATGTACAGCGACAATGACACAAAGCGTTTCCTTCTGCACTAAATTCCAAAATAAACCACTACATTTCTAGGAATTGCATGTGTCACAAAACTGTTTGCTGTTTAAACCCACTCTCAGGGTTTGTTCTCTCCCCATTCCAGGGCAGACACACCGTCAGCTGCTAGCCGGGCCAACCCTGCTCTTTCTTTATTAGCAGCTTCAGAGTGATTTACAGGTGCAGTTAGGGTTAAGTGCCTTGATCTAGGGCACATTAACAGATTTTTCACCTAATCGGCTCAGGTATTCAAATCAGCGACCTTTCAGTTACTGGCCCAATGTTCTTAATCGCTAAGCTACTTGCCGCACAGACAGCTCTCTCTGTTGGCCAGTCTGGAATTTTGAAAGGGAGAGAACGGGAGAAGGCGGATGAAAAAAAACGAGGGGATGACATTGTGAATGTGAAGCCCTTGATCATCGCTTGAATAGCCAGGGAGCGAGGAGGAGAGATTTTTTTTATGTTAGTCCCACTCCACATCAGCAAACTGCTTACAATGTCTCCTTGTCCGGTCTAGACTCGCGAGGAATAGAACGGTAAAATAGAAGAATGGTCAGTTTTTATTTCGTTTTATAATAATCAAACCCTAAGGACCCCAGTCATACATTCAGAAACTGAAATCCCTGAAAAAAATCCTGCTATTACTTTTGAACCCCTCTGCTACAGTAAGTCCTGTCTCTTTCCCTTTGGATCGTAGAGAGCGGCAGGTACCCTGGCAACCTCTGATGTTCATCTTTATTTCATACACTCGTGTTTACAACCGCAGACGATGAGCTTATGAACTGGTTCAAACATGACTGCAATGGGGTACTTGCAATCGGGTACTTGTAAGTACAGATATACCAGATACTGTTACTCAGTGGGGGTTTATCGGAGTGGGGAGGGGAGTGGGGCTATTGGTGTGAGAGGGAGGGAGGGAAGAAGGGAAGGAGGGAGGGGGAGTTGAGGGGGGCTGGGGAGCGAGACTGAGGGGATGTTAGGTTTATAAGGAGCCAAACTTCCACACACATTTCTCCCTCTCCTTCTTTGCCTCTCTCCCGTCAGAATCAATGGAGGTGAACAAGGGGAGACAGGAAGAGAAAATGTTGATGAAATGGGCGACATGCTTTATGAGCACAACCCATACAAGGTGTGTGTGTGTGTGTTTGTGTAGAGGGAGGGAGGGATTGCAGGAAGAAAACAATAGTTGTCATTGGATGGAGCGTAAATGATTGTTGGTAGATCTTCATAAAATAAGACTGTTCTGTTCAGCATCGCTAGCTACCACAATGGCATGAAAGAAAAAGGCTTCGAATTTATGCACTTGTAATTCTTTTGTTTGTTCCTTTGAACTGCAGTTTAGCTGTACTTAGAAGACTAATTACTCCGCATGTTCAATTTAAATCTTCTTCTGGGCCAGTAAGGGCTAAGCCAGTGCTTAAATTCTGCTTAAACACCAGGCACATTCAATCAGTCACAGCATCAAAGCAATAGCAGTAAAAAAAATTAAAAAAATAACACAAAACAGTCAATGATTTCAACTGTTGCCCTCTTTTGGCATGACTGGCAAGCCTATTCACAAGCTAACCTCAATCTGCCCTACAGTACATAAGCTGTGTGTGGCAGGTCTCAGAAATAAGGCATCTGAAGCCCATTCATTTCCAGTGACAGCTTGACTGTAGTTGCTACTGTATGACATGGTTCTGCCCCCACACTAGTTCATTAATGCAGAAAAAAGGAGAGTTGTGGTCTGCAAAGGAGCTTCTTGCTTGCTCTATATACATTTGGTTAAACACAGGCCACTGGACTGCTCTGGTCTGGCCACCCATATACCCTCGCATCATTTATGCCACATTTTAAAACAAATTCAAGTCGTTTAGCCTCGTCTGAAGCCTGTCATTATCGATGGACTTTACTGCAATTGCTGCTTTAACCTCTCTGGGATATTCGGGACGCTAGCGTCCCACCTCAACAACAGCCAGTGAAATTGCAGGGCGCCAAATTCAAAACAACAGAAATCCCATAATTAAAATTCCTCAAACATACAAGTATTTTACACCATTTTAAAGATCAACTTGTTGTAAAGTSTCCGCAGTGTCCGATTTCAAAAAAGCTTTACGACGAAAGCACACCATCTGATTATGTTCGGTCAGTACCTAGTCACAGAAAAACAGAGCCATTTTTCCAGCCAAAGAGAGGAGTCACAAAAAGCAGAAATAGAGATAAAATGAATCACTAACCTTTGATGATCTTTCAGATGACACTCATAGGACTTCATGTTACACAATATATGTATATTTTGTTTGATAAAGTTCATATTTATATCCAAAAATCTTAGTTTACATTGGCGTGTTAGGTTCAGTAATGTTTTGCCTCCAAAACATCTGGGGTTTTTGCAGAGAGCCACATCAATTTACAGAAATACTCATAATAAACATTGCTAAAAGATACAATTGTTATGCATGGAATTATAGATAAACTTCTCCTTGACCTGTTTGGGCTAGGGGGCAGCATTTTCACGTTTGGATGAAAGCGTACCCAGAGTAAACTGCCTGCTACTCAGTCCCAGTTGCTAATATATGCATATTATGCATAAACAGTTTTAGAAACTTCAGAGTGTTTTCTATCCAAATCTACTAATACTATGCATATTCTAGCTTTTAGGACTGAGTAGCAGGCAGTTTACTCTGGGAACCTTTTTATCCAAGRTACTCAATACTGCCCCCCAAAGATTGTCTGCCCACCGATTTAAGGATGTTTGTCACGCCCTGACCTTAGAGAGCCTTTTTATTTCTCTTTTTGGTTAGGTCGGGGTGTGATTTGGGTGGTGTTCTATTTCTTTGTTGGCCGGGTACGGTTCCAAATCAGAGGCAGCTGTCTATCGTTGTCTCTGATTGGGGATCATACTTAGGCAGCCCTTTTTCCCACCTGACTTTGTGGGATCTTGTTTTTGCATAGTTACTGTCTAGCCCTGCAGAACTTTAAGTTCGGTTTTGTATTTTGTTGTTTTGTCAGAGTTCATTATTAAATATCATGAACTCTTTCCACGCTGCGCTTTGGTCTCATTCATTTGACGACGGACAATGTTATCGAGTCAGCCAGTGTGGTGCCACTGTCGGACTGCTGCAAATGCATCCCCATTTGACGATTTTTGACTGAGAGCAAAACCAAAACCCCCTCAAAGATATGATGACAACCTATAATAAGTCAGAAGTCTCCCACCAAATCTTTTTGGTTTCTTTTAGTTTAGGAAACCATTAGGTTCAATATATTATTGCCTACAGTCTATTTTCCATTCCATCAAGGATCTGCAATAATCCCTGCGATTGTCACAGTTGATTTACTTCTAAACGTCCCTTTCCACCCCTTGTCAAGATAAGCAATGTTTTGCAAAATTGTTAGATGATTTAATTTCGTGGAGCCTAATCAGCGTGGTATTTGAATACTTAAACACATGGCGTTACCGAAGTGCCTCTCCCAGTGTGAACAGATGTCTTTTGAATATTCTTAATTGCTATTGATTTCAGTCACACGGTGCAGATCTGTCTTGACACACGGCTCCAAAATGGCTGACCTTGATTTGGAAGAAGAGGCATGTGGATTTGAGGTGGAAGAGAAAGCAATAGAGCATAGTCTATTGAGATAGCCACTGGCTAACTGTTTATCTTTGTTTGCCAACAATCAATAGATTTAGAAGGTCAGCGATGGAAGCTTATTACAGAGTATTGCAGGAGTAAAGAGGGAAACACACTCACTCACTTGCATCCAGAGTTATGCTTTGATTTGGCAGGCCTCAAAAAGTTTAAACCCAATAAAATGTTTAAGAAGTTTTTTTGTTCTTTGCTGAAAACAATCTTGAATCGTTTCATTAAAGGTGCAATATGCAGAAATCACTCTGCCATTTCCTGGTTGCTAAAATTCTAATAGTTTGCCTAATTTCAGTTTATGTGAAAAAACAAGCAGACATTGTGTAGAGAATCATTGTACCATCTAAACTGCTGTGAAATATATTTTCCATAACCAAAAATATTGTATTTTCAGCTGTTTGAAGCTGGTGTACGAAACCCAAAGCAAAAGATGCAAAAACAGAACCTATGAATAGTAAGCATAGTAATAGCGTGCATAGATCTACCTTTTCTTAGACTTGCTTTCAATGAGAATGACAAATCTATAACTACAATTCCTTTGTGAATTTGATCGGGTCGCCTAAAAAGTTTCATATTGTAGTTGTAAAAAAGACCCATGGAGTTGGTGGAATAATTCTTTAATTCATGGCCACTTACTCAGCTGGGCCAGGGGCGCTTTAATTAGGTCAGGTGGCAATGACCGACAGATCTCATCCACATAACAGGAGGAAAACGGCATCGCCTGATCTCGCTGCTTTCTCTTCCTTAACTCCGTCTGCTCCAGAAGTTCTGTGCGTCCATGAATCCACGTAAGTCCACCGACTCTGTTACCTTTCATCTGAACTATCTGTTGCGATCGGGAGAGTGGGCCATCAGTTATTGTTTTTTAGTTACTAAGGCGGAACGCGGCTTGGAGCGCACGCTTCAAACATATTGTGAATTGTCAATGATCACGGCCCTACGGKTCCTCATAGGCCAATTATGCCATCGATATGGTTAATATGTAATGAAATTAATTACATGTACACATGAAGACAATTGAAAGGGTGAAATGAGAAACGTCATTGTTTGCTAACTGATCGACTTTGATATCAAACTAATAAGGATTATAGATTGAATAACCATTCACTGTTTGTATTCTTTCATGGTTTATGATAAATAGTTACGAGCCTAAATGACTCACAGATGATTACTATTGACTTCTTAATGAACTGGATTGTTGAATTCCCTAATTATGTTAATCATGAATGATTGTTATGATTTGATCTTTGTGATTATGAATTTGATCGATACATGTTCTTTTTTTCCCTTTGTTATGCAGCACAGACTACTCAGTAAATATACCACTTTATGGTTAAAGGAATTCCTGCCTCAGTCTCATCCATTCCTGTCACCTGACACGTGACCACTTGTTCACCTTCACTGTCAGTCATCCTACCTGTCCAGCTACCCACACAGATTCCACTAATCTTTCAGTAGTTTTAACATTAATGTTTTCGCCCTGGTGTCAATGGTTTCGGCAGGAATCTTTTTGCACATACCAATCAGATGGATCATTTGGGGTCGTTTTTCTTTCTGGTTAATTTGCAGGGATTACATCAGACTTTGGTCTTACATTTACATTTACATTTAAGTCATTTAGCAGACGCTCTTATCCAGAGCGACTTACAAATTGGTGCATTCACCTTATGATATCCAGTGGAACAACCACTTTACAATAGTGCATCTAACTCTTTTAAGGGGGGGGGGGGGTTAGAAGGATTACTTTATCCTATCCTGTCTTGACTGGGTCTCTTATTGACTGATGTCCCCATGTGTCACACTCTGAATCCACAACCTCTACAGCGTCAATGACACAAACAATTTTGGCATGACTGAAGGCCTAGTCTATTCACAAGCTAACCTCAGTCTGCCCTACAGTACATAAGCTGTGTGTGGCAGGTCTCAGAAAAAAGGGATCTGAAGCCCATTAATTTCCAGTGACAGCTTGACTGTAGTTGCTACTGTATGACATGGTTCTGCCCCCACACTAGTTCATTAATGCAGAAAAATGGAGAGTTGTGGTCTGCAAAGGAGCTTCTTGCTTGCTCTATATACATTTGGTTAAACACAGGCCACTGGACTGCTCTGGTCTGGCGACCCATAAGCCCTTGCATTATTTATGCCATCTTTTAAAATTCAATCAAGTCGTTTAGCCTTGTCTGAAACCTGTCATTATCGATTGACCTTACTGTAATTGCTGTTTTAAGTTCTCAAAGATTGTCTGCCCACCGATTTAAGGATGTCAGCCAGTGTAGTGTGGGGCCAGTGTCAGACTGCTGCAACTAACGCATGCTAATCGCAACCAGTGAAACTAGCAAACCACAGCAGTATTTTACACTGAGCTGGTTCAGGCCCAAGCAGGGTTTCCTTCCTTTCTGTCTCACTCGCCCATCAAAAGGAACCGTGATCTGAAGAAGTGGTTTTTTAATGTGATCTGATCTATAAAATTATGTGACTTCTTCTTGAACTAACATGTTGTACAGTATTTTTTATCATGATCTAAGATTTATCAGACTTTCTTTTATATTTTGTTGCTTTTCTCTTGAGAGAAAATGATATGCTTGATTGTCCGAACAGAGAAACAATCTTTTCACTACTCTGACCTGAGGACATTGGGACCCATGAAGCTACAATCATTCCTAATTCAATCAGTACAATTAGTAGAATCTAGAGACGTTTGTGGAGGTTTTAAGCTCCACTACGCCATTTATAAAATACCTCAAGGAGTGTTTGAGTGAGACAGGAATCAATACTACCACTGTTTGACTGGTCTCACCAGAGAGGATGCTCGAACATGGCTGTGATCAACATTGAAATGGAAGGCCCATTAAATGCTGAAATGATGATCATTAAAGTGTGTTTATTAGTGTAATTCATCTCACATACAACCGTCTATTTTTTTCTTCTTATGCTGCCAGGAATCCAAAATATTCAAATGAGACAATTTATTTCAAGTAGCCAATTTATCCAGTAACAAACTTGCATAAACCACAAATTTACCAGAAATAAAAGGTTGAGGAACTTTGTCAGTGCAATAAAGGCAATACTAGTGTGTTGATATGAAAAGCATAGGGTTTCAACTAAACATTTAGACTAGAAGGTATGCTCTAGTATTTAAGGTTGACATTTAATTGTATTTTCACTTCATGCTTTCATGGTAACGCATATTACAATCAAAGTACAGTTAGTTGCATACAGTATCATTTTACCACCACCGGTCGGTGGTCAATAAATGTAACCCTTAGCCAACAATGGTCACGCCCCCACGGAAATCTAATGAACACAATAAAAACATCCCCATCAAAATCTGTCTGGTTAAGCTAGAGATATTTTGCATGGGCTGCGTCTCAATCCACTGCCTCCGCCGATATTGCCCTGGTGGCAGAGATACAGAGGTGTTATCCAGACCTTCAGACGTCCCAAAAATCGGTCTTCTCACAGAATCGTATGTAGAGTCCGAACGGTTTGGCCTATGTTATGACCCCCCTCTGTGGAAAGAGGGGAAACTATCACCGTGTTCGTGGAAACTGTCGCGGACACGGTGGTGTTATCCGTTTGGCTCTAGGACGCCCACATGCCCCACAATAGTCCTCTAAAGGTCCCCGGTACCAGTTGAAAACTATTGATGTTGATGCCAACAGTATATGGAGATAGTTTAGTGCCTAAAATACGGGGATAATTACACGTCAAAAAAATCTATAATTTTAAGACCCCTTACGGTATAAAAAATATGTATATGTACAGTACCAGTCAAAAGTTTGGACACACCTACTCATTCAATGGTTTTTCTTTATTTGTACTATTTTCTACATTGTAGAATAATAGTGAAGATATCAAAACTATGAGATAACACATATGGAATTATGTAGCAACCAAAAAAGTATTAAACAAATCAAAATATATTTTATATTTGAGATTCTTCAAAGTAGCAACCCTCGCCTTGATGACAGCTTGGCAAAACTGTCGTCAAGGCAAAGGGTGGCTACTTTGTTTATGATTCCATATGTGTTATTTCATGATGTTGATGTCTTCKCTATTATTCTACAATGTAGAAAATAGTACAAATAAACACCATAATCAATGGTTAGCACTGTTTCGTAACTTGGCAGCTGTTCAGAGATGACAGCATATTTACCAGACACCTGAATAAGGGCCAATGGCCTGACAGTAGGAAGTCCATAGTGGAGTCCATAAACCATATTCACATATGTTCTGCATCCCAAATGACACCCTATTCCCTATTTAGTGCACTGCTTTTGATCAGGGCTGTTTAGAAGTAGTGCACTGTATAGGGAATAGGGTCCCATTTGGGATTCAAATATTCACTACACCAGATGGCGAGGGATGACCCAATACTACTACCCAATCTGTGACCATTATCTAAGATGCGCCAACTTCCTATCCAAAAAATGAGTCACCTCTTTTATCATATTATGTGAATATGAACCAACGTACGTGTGTGTGTGTGTGTGTGTGTGTAACAGAGAGAGTTCTGTAACAGAAAACAGTGGGAGTAGAAAGAGGAGTTTCAAAAGGCTTGGAAACAAGAATGTGCGGGAGCGTTTCTTGATTGCATTGGAAAATGAGAATGAAGCTGGGTATGTTGGTTACATCTGGTTAAATTATCTCCAACAGATGTTCCTTGCTTTCTGCGGAGGAGAGAACAAGGAATGGATATGCATGTACAGAAGAGGAATGCAAATTGAAATCGGGTTAAAGTGTGTGTGTGTGTGTGTGTGTGTGTGTGTGTGTGTGTGTGTGTGTGTGTGTGTGTGTCGCTTGCCCACACCCTAAAACGGCTACCAGAGCACAACAAATATAAATCAATGTTGAATTAAACTTGATCAAATTAGAGTAGAATTATATGAAGACAAATGAATGACTCAGACAGACACAACCCCTACATACAGTACCTACATGTAGAACATCAACAGTTTGCCTCAACTCTCATTCATTCATCCATTCATTAAAACGCACATTTCCTTCCTTGCCTTCCTTCCTTCCTTCCTTCCTTCCTTCCTTCCTTCCTTCCTTCCTTCCTTCCTTCCTTCCTTCCTTCCTTCCTTCCTTACATTGGCTCCATAAAAATGCATTTAGGGTTTAATCTCCCATGCCCTTGTTCTATTAATTCCCAGTCAAACACTGTGTAACAATGAAAAAAAGGTGGCCCAATTCTCCGGCCATTGATTCTCTGT
>NW_019943044.1:34106-42521 GCF_002910315.2 Salvelinus sp. IW2-2015 | reverse complement strand
AAGAGAGATGGAGAGAGGGGAGGATGGAGAACCAGAGAGAGGGAAAGAGAGATGGAGAGAGGGGAGGATGGAGAACCAGAGAGAGGGAAAGAGAGTCTAATACACTGTTCAGTAGAGGGGGACTATTCAGTGGAACTATGGAATTGAAGATTTAGGGAAAATGAAAGTGGTTTGTAGGCTCAAGTACTATTTGGGCTTATTCATTCTTCCTCACCATTAAACCCGTTTATTTCCAAGATGTAGCTGTCTCCTATTTGAACATTTCAATCGTTTGGACTGATGCGTATGCATCACGTTCTTGGACATTCAAATTGTGGCTTCAGACACTACGATGTTGGTTTATGTTGAGGACTATACCACATATTGAATTCTCGAGCAGAACATTTTGACCTTTTAATTATTTGAATGAAAAATAATGCACCATCATCAACCAGCAAGGTTCGTTTTATGAAAAAATAAACTATTTGAAAAGAAAGAGCATTTCATGTCTGGCTTCATGCTAAATGGTACGTACTACATATTAGCATTGGTATTGCTTCTGTGTGAGCTTGTTTAGTTAAACCCTTGGCAACGGTGCCTTGGGTATGAATCTCATTAAGCTTGGTTATAAATTACCAGTAAATTAAAGCTAGGACTGACTCCACCTCTGGGCATTGGCAGCCGTTATGTGTCGCATGCCCATAAAGTTATGTGCTGCCCGTTGCAGATCTTCAACAAGAATAACTCGTATTCTGCACACCTAAGGTGTTCTAAAATCATATATTTGAACTCATTTTTCAAAATAAGAAGGAACGTTGAATGTCCCGCTGCCGTCCCACCACACCACCGACGTTACCTTAGGTGACGTACTGTACGATGAGCGAAAACTGGAGAGAAAAAACATAACTTTTTAATCTCCCATCTCATTTCATCCCATTTCTATTTTAATGGCATCTGAAATGAACTAAGAGTTTCAACTGGGTCGGAAAGAGGAAACGAGAGAGGAAGAAGTAGGGTCCGCGGGTGAGGGCGGAGGGCTGGGTCTTAAAAATGTCAGTAGCAAACTTTGCCAACATATTTCATTCTGGTTGAGCTCTTAATTWGTGAAGGGATGAACTAATTATGCATTTAAGTGAAGCAAAGGGCCTTGACTCATAACTCGTCTGAGTGGAGGAATGATTTATGGGTTTATAAAAGCCCTCTGCAGAGGTGGTGGTTCCTTCCAGGCCAGGGGCTGGGGACATGGCTGGGGAAAAACAGCTGCTCATTGGCTGGGAGTACCTCGACTGTCTGGATGGTTGCCTTGAAGGCCTGTTGCTTGGCCCTGTACCTTAAGTGCCATTTCTCTCTGGTGTCGGTAGCAGAGTGGCCCGGAAATGAAGACGAGGGATGAGATTAAGGGAGAGGGATGGAAAGAGGAGAGAGAGAGAAAGGTGAGGAAGAGGCAGAGAAAGATAAGGATAGAGAGCCAGAGGGACAGGCAGGCAGGCAGGCACTAAGAGAGATATAAAGACAGTGGTAAGGAAGGTGTAGAGAGAGAGAGAGAGAGAGAGAGAGCAAAACGGATTGGGAGACATTTTCCGGCTAAAAACAAAGATAAAAGAAACAGTGAACCATGAGGACATACACATTAAAATATGATGGTTTTATATAGTGCCAGATAGGTTTSTTTAAGGTTCTATAAAGTACCATGGTCAAAAGGTTCTAAATGGAACCGGTATGGTGCTATAAAAAAATCCTTTCCTGATGTTCTATAAAGAGTCATTAAAAAATATGGTTACAACCTTTTTTGGGACTATATAGAACCTTTATGGAGAATGGTTCTATAAAGAAACTTTCAATCTCAAAGGTTTTTTGTAAAACCAAACATGTTTTTTTATTCTGGTTTAATAGACATATTAAATTGTTACAATTCCATAAGTTTTATTATTGTTGAATCAGGTGTGCTAGATCTGGAYAAGAGGAGAGACTTTATACTGAGAACTATTATACTGAGTCAAGTAGTCTCATTTGACACAAGACACCATTACTGGCTAAAGTAATATAGAAACTGCAGTAGCATAATACAACACATTAAATAAACTGGAATGACACTCACTGTTGCACAAAAAGTGCTGTATGCAAACCACGCCCCAAATATTCTAATGAGCCGCCATGCCAGAGTGTGCTACAGCACCACGTAGGATACAGCTTCTCCTGGGAAAGAGAGAGGGAGAAAGAGAGAGAGAGAGAGGGTGCACAGAGAGAAAGAGGGTGCGCAGAGAGAGAGAGAGAGAGGGGCGGAGAGAGAGAGAGCGAGAGGAAGAGAGAGAGGGAGATGGAGAGATAGAAAAAGAAGGGGCAGAAAGAGAGGGGGCAGATAAAGGAGAGAGAGAGAGGGAGATGGAGAGATAGAAAAAGAAGGGGCAGAAAGAAAGGGGGCGGATAAAGGAGAGAGAGAGAGAGTCCGGCAGTTGGAAAGCATTCAGTTCAGAGATTGGGGATTTTTTTAAACACGCATGTACTGTACAATCCTAGAAAAAAAGGTGCTATCTAGAACCAAGAAGGGTTCTAGTATCAATAAGAGAACCCTTTGAATAACCCTTTCCACAGAGGGTTCTACATGGAATTCAAAAAATGTTCTACCTGGAACCAAAAAGGGTTCTCCTATGGGGACAGTCAAAGAACCCTTTTGGAACCCCTTTGTTCTAAGAGCGTACATGTCCCACTGGGCGCTTCCTTAGTGACTCTAGACCCACACAATAAACTACCCATGTCTTTTTACCAGATTTAGCTCAAATATTATTTTGAAAAGGAGCAGGGGGAGGGTGGTGGAAGGGTCCGAGATGCCGAGTGTAAAATAAAAGAGAGGACGTGCTTGTTAGCTTGTAGACTACACACATTCTAGTGTAATAACACACCCCGAGCCCATGGGGCATTACCAAGCCTACACAGTAAAGTCCTCACTAGACAACATCACATGAAAAGCCAGAAACAGATACTGTATCTTGACATACTGTATATATTGAATCTWATATGATTGAAGGTTATGACTGAGAATAAGCTAATACTGGGTTCTCCTCGTATTATATAAGCTCTTTAGCAGCAGGAGGTCTCTGGAGCATGATCCATGGGAATATCGTTAATTGGGGAGGGATAACCGACCTGCTCGAATTCATCAAGACGTAATAGTTCTTCAAAAGGCATAGCCCTATATCGCTCGCACTGACTTAAATAACACATAAATATTAATAGATTATTAATGTTGCTTACCAATTATGTGTACAGTACTGCCTGGGGCACTGACTGAAGAGAGCGAAGTTAAAGAGAGAGTGTACATCCTTTAGTCCCTGATCGCTGTGGTAGAGTTGCTTAGGTTGTCGCGAGGTGAGTCTAGTCAAGAAATGTTCTGGACAGATATGAGTAAGTGAACGTAGCTTGTTACTGCAGATCAAACCTCATGGAAATACCAAAAGGGATTTCTCATGGAATCGACACACTCAAAGAACATTAGGGGTACCAGCTCCAATGAACGGACCTGCTTAATTTGGACGCCTAGCTATGAACTACTAGAGCATAGCGCTCACAGCATAGAGATAGGGACAGCATGGGGGAACAGAGGGTTTTAATCCTATATAGAACGAATGGATACATTCTAGAGGGAACCGGACACTTGACATTCAGCTACGTGTGGTACAAAAATACAAATACGCATCTATTATGACCAGATAATTGGCTCAGAAGATATAGAGAAGAATAGGAGCAGGGGGGAGGCGTGGCGTTGGAAAGGCCGGTGACGGTCGGGTCCGGACAGGATGGCGCCGAGTGTAAAAGATAATTAATAGAGAACGAGCAGGACGCGTTTGGTTAGCAGTATGTGAGTGGCAGATTCTTGGACCTATTCTAGGTCGGGATAGTCGTAACACATGACACGCATCCGGACAAGACAGATGGAGAAATGCTGCATCTAGTGGTTTAAAAGGGGGCTATATATAGAAAGACTGAAGCACAGGGAAAATTTGATACTACTACTACGTGTATCAATAGCCATCACATATCTGTAATCATGCCACACGCACAGCAGTATGTTACCTGTGATTGTCATTTCAGAATGGGGAAAAAACTCTAGATAATCATATTACATTGTACTGACTAGAACATACATGTAGGAACACTGTAGAAGGATGTCTGGCTTCCGCACTCTCGCAGCCATATCAGCATAGTTGTCACAATAATCTGACGCATAGCGTGATCTTCCTCCCGTCGTGATGTGATAAGCCTTGATTCTACTTACAAGAAAAGACTGAGAAGGCAGGAAGCAGTGACCTCGGGTCTATAAGAAAAGTGGTCAGATTAAGCGATTCTAAACTACAGGGAGCTGGTTTTGGCTAGCACAGACTGGAATATGGTTCTTGGGATTCTTCGCGATGGCATTGGAGTAGCACCCCCAGTCAGTCAGCTGGCTTCATCAATAAAGTGCAATGGGATGCGTCCCCGCCGCACAGTGACCGTAACGTAGGATACAAACCCAGAAGCGATGGGATTACAGGCAACGATCGCGGGCCTGTGAGCTAAAGGGTAGGGCTGTCCTTTCAAGAGTGGGAGCTCTATAGCAGAATCCCGCTATTACGCGGTCAGACAACGCATCAAACAGGCAAGCGTCATAGAGGACTAACATTGAATTCGTGACTACCTGGGCTGCGGCACTTGGTCAACTTGTCGGTGTGGGCAGGGTTGCAAACTATTGTAGATGGACAAAGGAAAGCCACGCCACGAGCTGCCAGTGACACGGCGCTACGAGACAAGCGAAATTACTTTTATGCTGCGCTTCGAGGCAAGGCACTACTGAAGCATGCATGAGAGTTCCGGATGACTGTGGTAATCATGCCCTGCTCCGATGAGCCGATGTAGTGAAGGCCATTTCAAAAGGTAAGCAGTCACTAGGGGCTGCAGGGCCTAGATGGGAGTTAATCAGGACGTGTATCTTCCGAGCAATGCGGTGACAACTGGCAGTCACTGGACATTTTCAACCTGTCCTGACTGGAGTCTGTAATGGCAATCATGTTTCATCAGCAGACCATAGAGTTCCTGTGGCCAAGACACTAAGGGTAACGCTGCCTAAATGACTGAAGCCGCGTTGAGCTCCACGGTCTGTAGCCATGAAGTTGGCTTTGAAAGGGCTGGTCATGGTCCTATCAACACCGATTATCGCAGAAACGTTGAGATCCACTCCAGCTCCAAAGCCCGACGGAGTACAGCGATGATGCAACTCGTATTGAAATCCACACTGGCCCTTTTCCACCTGGACAAAAGGAAACGCTACGCGAGAGAAAGGTGCTTCTTTTGACTGAAGTCAGTTGTTCAAACACATAGTGCCCTCAAAGCTCAATCACTTAAGGCTAAGGAAGCCGCTGGGTCTTAAACCGCTCCCTCGTGCAACGGGCCGCTGCCAGCAGATGGTAAGGGTTTAGGTAAACAACACAGATCTGCCACGCTGATGCCTCAACGCGGGGGGCCCTGCAGGGGTGGCGTGCTCAGTCAGCCCATGGATGTGCATGGTCGCAGGGCGATGGACGTACACCATTTCTCGAGTTGTGCCGACAACACATCACAAAGTTTTAGGCTGATGCACCGACAACGATGAGACAGCCTATAGGGATGAGTTCATGAGAGCTGGGGTTCTTGTGTGGTGCAATGTAACAACCTTTCCTCAACGTGATCAAGACAAAGGAGATGATTGGTGACTACCAGGAAATAGGAGGACGCGAGCACGCCCCATTTCATCGAGGGGATGTAGTGGAGGCAGGTTGAGAGCTTCAACTGTCCAATCAGTAAGCTAAAACACAAGACAGTCGTGAAGACGGGACAACAAAACCTTAATTCCCCTCAGGACGTGGCTGGCAGGTGGAGGCAGGTTTGAACTTCAAGTTCCTTGGTGTCCACGATCACCGAAAATGCTAGAGATGGTCAGAGGCACACGCAAGATAGTCGTGAAGAGGGATGACTAATACTAGTTCCTCAGGAGACTGAAAAGATTTGGCAGCTGTTCTCAGCATCTCAAGAGAAGTTCTGACACGCTGGCAGCCATCAAGAGCATCCTGACTGGGTGCATGCACTGCTGGTATGGCACCTCGCCTCCGAGCCGGCACGGCATTACAGAGGGTGAGTGCGGTACGGCCCGCAGTAACTCAGCTGGGGCCAAGCCTCTGCCATGCCAGGACCTTCTAAAATACCAGGCGGTGTCAAGGAAGGCCCTAAAAATTGGTCAGAAGCTCCAGCCACCGTAGTGCCTTGATGGTTTCTCGTCTGTCTAGCACAGCGACGGCAAGTGGTAGCCGGAAACCAATTTCTAGGTCAGAATGATTCTTCAGCAGCTTCTTCTGCCTCCATTCTATCAAATGGCTACCCGAAGACTATTTGTATTTGTCCTATTTTACGCTGAGTTGTACTGGCTCTGGTTTAATTTCTATGGCATAGTTACTTTAAACTCTACCGTAGCACGTACAGTATTACTAGAATTACCTCGACTAACCTGTTCCGCTGCAGCATTGACTCTGTACCGTACCTGTGTATAGCTCGCAATTATTATTTTTTTGTTGTTGGTTATGTTTTTAACTTATGACATTTTTTTAGCTGTAAATTTATTTTTCTTAAAACGACGATTGTTGGTTAAGGCCTTGGTAAGTAGCATTTCACTGGTAAGGTTTTATTGGCTGCACATGTGACAAATCAATTTGGATTTGACATGCACGTCTACTACTCAAGTGGGGCGGTCATGACGGCACCAGACACTGGAGGCTCTTTAGCAAAGCAGGAAGGTCTCTGTGGCGCTATGATTTCCATGCGCGGGAATCCTGAGTCGCTATAGATGAAGAATGGGGACGCGATAATGTCACCGAGCAACGCGTTCGCTAAGAGAGTTCACATACAGGAACGTAATAGTTCCTTGCAAAGGCAGTAGCCCCTATATCGCGTCGCACTGACTTAAATAACAGCATATATGTAATAGATTATTAAGTGTTTGCTTACGCAATTATATGTGTACAGGGTACTGGCCCTGGGGCACTGACTGACCCTCCTATACAGGGAGAGTGGAGTGTTGGTGTGTGTGTGTGTGTGTGTGTTGTGTGTGGGGTGGTGGTGGGTGTGTGTGGTGTGTGTGTGTGTGTGTGTGTGTGTGTGTGTGGTGTGTTGTGTGTGTGTGTGTGTCGTGGGTGTGTTGCGTGTCAAATGTTGCGTCTTTTCCCATGTTTGTGGTTATAGGTGGCGACGTGGGAGCAAGGGAGTTCCCTTCAGACGCAATGTCCACGATACGTCGTCAGGGAAATGAACCGGGCCAGAAGTGCAGAGTGGACAGCGTGTATTTCTCCTTTATTATAAATGTCGCCAACAAAAACAAGGAAACAACGAAGATTACTTATGGCTATACAGGGCCACTAACAAAGACAACTACCACAACTAAGGTGGCAAAACAGGCTGCCAAGTATGATTCCAATCGGCGACAACGATGCGACAGCCGACTCTGATGGGAACGCACACTCGGCCTAAACACAAAGAAATACAACACATAGAATGCCCACCCCACAGTCCACACCCTGAACCTAACCAAATAGAGAAATAGAAACGGTTCTCTCAGGTCAGGGACACGCAATGCATGGTTCAGTTGTGGCAATCCCCGCCCCCGCTAATGGTGTTAAGGTTAGGAGTTGGGGGAGAGGAAAGCTGATGCAAGATTGGCATCTAGGGGGAACTTCACTCGCGGAGGCTATAATGGAAGACTTCTGAATCCGCGGAGGGTTTTCCAGGGCGATTGGGTAAAACTCCATATCTGCGTGACTGGGAGGCTTTCAGCTAACCACCCATGGCGCGTGTCTACTGTCTTCATAATGTTATATCAGGTAATGAAGCTAGCAGCAGGTCCTGGTGTGTGTGTGTGGTGTCGTTGATGGTATTACAGTGAGGTGTTGTGACCTGAGGAATGCACTGCAGCTCTGCCTGTAGTCTACTGCATGCATTGGTCAGAACATTGTAAACGGGATCCCACAAGAGGAAAGAGATATCAATGTGCTGGAGTCACATGTGTGTGTGGTGGTTAAGGTTTTGCGATTGTTACAAGCCTACATCGCGCCGATTGCGGCCCCCATATGCGATACTCGAGTAGTCGAATCGCTAGTGGGGGGGGGGGGGGGGGGGTTGTCTTTCTCATGGCTAGCCGCATGTAATTGTCCTGGAAATGTAAGAGAATAATTTTGGAAAGTAATAAGTATATATTAACATTTTAACAAGCATTAATGATTTGCGTAAGAATGTAATATACTAACTATTAACTCTTGTTAAGAAAGTATGAAATGGTATTACATTGTGGTTGAAGAGGACATTATGATTGTTTCGACTCAAAACTCAAATGTTTAGGACTTGAGACTTGCCTTGAGGACTTTCGGTCTGACTTGAGACTTG
>NW_019943044.1:22348-34081 GCF_002910315.2 Salvelinus sp. IW2-2015 | reverse complement strand
ACTCGGACTTGCCTGTCTTGACTTGGGACTTGACTTGGGACTTGAGTGCTAAGACTTGAGACTTACTTGTGACTTGTAAAACAATGACTTGGTCCRACCTCTGCATACGCGATACCTTAATACGATGAGTTGGTGTCTGAGGCTGTCCTAATCTGGATACCGTATAGCTASAGATGTAGGATCTTCATTTTATCACTCTATTATGGATGAGAATTTCTCTGCAGATCAGGAATTGCAAACTTGTAGTGTATTCAAGGTTTAAAAAGGCTTCTAAAGTCATGTCCACTTAGAACGTAATGTAATATTTAGCAACCCCTACAAAAAAATGGCCAWTAATTATAATCCACATGATCATTCACATTTCCTGTTGCTGCAGAATTATTTTCCTACTGTAGCAAACTGGCACAAATGAAGATTCTTCATCTGTAGGGTTGTTACAATGAAGCACCATATCATCTTTTTTTACATTGTCACGATTRTGACCGTTTTTGGATTAACAACAGTGAAATCTAACTAAATCTTACTGTGTGAATATACCCTTTATAGCTCAGAGAGAATGACAGACGGTATGATACTTCACACCCTGTGGCTGAATTGGTATTCATCATGTACAGGAATAAGTAACTGCATGAATGCAGTGGCAGATGAAAAAGAAGAGATTTCAGTGCTAGATTTGTATGTAGATGAATGCAGTAAAAGAGACCACTAACATGCCTGGCACGTTTCCCGTGGAACCAGTTGAGGTGTGTTTGTGTGTGTGTTGTGTTTCTGTGTGTGGGTGTGTTCGTGTGTTCGTGTGAGCAGACCGATCGAACACACACACTTCCTCCTCTGCGTCCTGATTGAGTCACCATACGTGTGACAGAAGCTCGGAGTTATTTCCTGTGTCCAAAGCCACCGAAGCGAATGCCTTTCTCAAATCCCCCCGATTTGATTAGTCTCTTCAACGCTTGTCTTTCAGTGGCGTGCATATTGCCGGCTATAAAAATGTATATACTTCAGCTTACCACGTCAGAAAATGAAAATAAGTTTTACCTCAAATAACACAAAAGTGTGTTTTCATTTATTGCATTATCTAAATACGTTCTATGTGCCACACAAATGTAAAGCGGGAAAACATGGAGTATTGTGGACACTTTATGTACAACTAGTGATGGGTTAGAGCAATGCAGGCGACCTGGCATGCTGAAATCTTGTGAGGCAGACCCTTCTGTGACACACACAGACACCTTCACCTGTTAGAGGGAATACGGCAGTACAATTACAGCAGGACTATGGCATAAGATAAAGCAATTGAGGCAACTATTCCAGGGAAACGCTCAAGCGTTCACTGCCAGTCCCCATAGAATCATTTAAATGATACCTGGCTCAGTGACACTGATCAGCACGCTGTGCCATATATCTGTCTCTGCCTTTCCTCTGTCTGGGATCTAAAAATGACATCCCTCCTTAGCTGCCAGATTCCTAGAACAATACTCTCTCCATCATCTGTTATTGTGTGTGTGTGTGGTGTGTGTGTGTGTGTGTGTGTGTGTGTGCGATGTCCTATTCATGGAACTTATTGGGAGCTGCTGAAAATGTAACCATCAAAACTGTCAAAGAGGATACTGCGTTTGCTAATATCACATTTCAGGATTGACTGACTCCAACTACCTCTCTCTCTCTCTCTCTCGCCACTCACACACTCACACACACACACCACCACCATGACAAACCCTGGAAGTGAAACAAAATGAACGTATTTACCTGCCACTCGGAAGTGAGGGAATGAAGAAATACAATGGCTGAGCTATGGGCACACGACGAGATGACCAGCCACTGCAATCACAGTTATGACGGTTTATAATCAGTATTATGCAGCCTTCAACCCCTACATACATACAAACACACACCCACACCTGATGGTGGTCTAGCACCATCTACAGGGCAGGAACTGTTTGGCTTTGCAGAAACAGATGCATATGGAGGAGGTGTCTTGTCTCCATAGCACTTTGACAGTCGGCTAATAAGCTTTGCACAAAATGAGAGAGAGAGAGAGAGAGAGAGAGAGAGAGAGACCCGCACAAACACAAGCGGGCTAATCAAACTTAAATAACCCCAACCCAAAAACCCC
This sequence comes from Salvelinus sp. IW2-2015, assembly GCF_002910315.2. Classification (NCBI taxonomy): domain Eukaryota; kingdom Metazoa; phylum Chordata; class Actinopteri; order Salmoniformes; family Salmonidae; genus Salvelinus; species Salvelinus sp. IW2-2015. Next base: position 31,968 of record NW_019943044.1, on the reverse strand, counting down.
AACAAGGAACAGGTGAAAACAACAAAGAGGGATCGGTGGCAGCTAGTAGACCGGTGACGACGACCGCCGAGCGCCGCCCGAACGGGAAGGGGAGCCACCTTCGGTGATATTCGTGACAGTAAAGGTTTTAGGTTTTAGTTCCAGGTTTTACTGTACCGCACTAATGACATTATATGAGACATAAGCCCAGTAAAAAAGGGAGTGGGTGTCACGAATATCGGATGGATTTGATGATGGAGAGGATGGACCGCTGGGAGAGGAGTGGTCTCCCTACTACCCCACCTACCCTCCCACCAGCAACATTACCATCTCCTCCAGCGGGAGCCGGTGCCAGCGTCCTGCGCATCACGCCTCCGAGGGAGTACGATGGAGCGGCGGCGGGGTGCCAGGGATTTCTGCTCCAACTTGAGCTTTACCTGGCCACTGTTCGGCCGGCTCCCTCGGACGAGGAGAGCGTGACGGTCCTCGTCTCTTGCTTGACGGGTAGAGCCCTGGAGTGGACCAATGCCATCTGGAACGGGCCCGACTCGGCGAGGGGTCACTACCCGGAGTTCACCCGCCGCTTTCGGGCCGTGTTCGATCACCCTCCGGAGGGCCGAGCGGTGGGTGAGAGATTGTTCCATCTCAGGCAGGGMACTAGGAGCGCGCAGGACTTTGCGCTGGAGTTCCGGACCTTGGCCGCTGGAGCGGGGTGGAACGACAGGGCCCTGATAGACCATTACAGGTGTAGCCTGAGAGAGGACGTCCGCAGGGAGCTGGCTTGTCGGGACACCACGCTCAGCCTTGACGAGCTCATAGACCTGTCGATCCGGCTAGACCATCTGCTGGCTGCTCGCGGACGTTCTGAAAGGGTCCTGTCTGTTCCACRCCCTGGCCCTCCCGCTCCCATTCCTATGGAGCTAGGGGGGGCTGCATCTAGGGAGACCGGAGGAGGAGGCTCCTCCTGCACCAGCTGTGGCCGGAGAGGGCACACTTCTGGTCGATGCTGGAGGAGTCCATCTGGGAGTCGAGAGGGCAGGCAGAACACTTCTCGGTCACCCCAGGTGAGTCAGCACCACACTCACCCAGAGCTTCCTGTTGGTCACATGTTTTTATTAATTTGTTTCCTTAAGTTTTCTCCTTCTCTCTAGCATAAGGTGCTAGTCGATTCAGGCGCAGCGGGGAACTTTATAGATCGCGGACTCGCCCAGAGGTTGAGGATTCCGTTAGTTCAGGTAGACCCCCCTTCCACGTTAGGGTCAGGGCTGGTCAGGGAGGCCACGGTTCCTCTGGAGATGATTACACGGGGGATCATAAGGAGCGGATTAGTCTGTTCCTTATCGATTCACCTGCGTTTCCGGTGGTGCTGGGAATCCCCTGGCTGGCTATTCACAATCCTAGGATTTCGTGGGGAGACAGGGAGCTCTCCAGGGGTGGTCTGATGAGTGTTCAGGCAGGTGTGTAGGAGTTTCCATCGGTGCGACGACGGTGGAGAGTCCAGACCAGGTTTCTACTGTGCYCATTCCCTCAGTATATGCCGATTTGGCTATCGCTTTCAGTAAAAAGAAGGCGACCCAATTACCACCCCATCYACAGGGGGATTGCGTGATAAACCTCCAGGTAAACGCTGCACTACCCAGGAGTCACGTGTATCCTTTGTCCCAGGAGGAGAAGTTGGCTATGGAGACATATGTCACGGAAGCTCTGGGACAGGGGTACATTCGGCCCTCAATGTCACCCGTCTCCTCGAGTTGTGCTTTTTTGTGCTTTTTTTTCGAAGAAGCTTGGGCCGGCGGAGCAAAACTATGATGTGGGGGACAGGGAGTTGTTGACTGTGGTTAAGGCCCTGAAGGTGTGGAGACACTGGCTCGAGGGGGCTAAGCACCCTTTCCTCATCTGGACTGACCACCATAATCTGGAGTACATCCGAGCTGCTAGGAGACTGAATCCTCGTCAGGCAAGGTGGGCCATGTATTTCACCAGATTTCGATTTACGATCTCGTATAGACCAGGTTCCCTCAACACTAAGGCCGACGCGCTGTCCCGTCTTTACGACACCGAGGACCGGTCCATCGATCCTACTCCCATCATTCCGGCGGCTAGGCTGATGGCACCGGTAGTATGGGAGGTGGACGCGGACACCGAGCGGGCGCTAAGGGAGGAACCTGCGCCTCCACAGTGCCCGGAGGGTCGTAGGTACGTGCCGCTCGCTGTTCYTGATCAATTGATTCGGGTGAACTCATAGTCTACCCTCGTCGGGTCACCCGGGTATTTCGAGGACAGTGCGAAGTCTTAGGGGGAAGTACTGGTGGCCCACCTTAGTGAAGGACGTGAGATTCTATGTCTCCTCCTGTTCGGTGTGTGCCCAGAGTAAGGCTCCTAGGCACTTGCCACGGGGGAAGTTACAACCCCTCCCCGTTCCACAACGGCCGTGGTCCCATCTATCGGTGGACTTTCTCACTGATCTTCCCCGTCTCAGGGAAACACAACGATCCTGGTCGTTGTGGATCYGTTCTCTAAGTCCTGCCGTCTTATCCCGTTGCCCGGTCTCCCTACGGCCCTACAGACTGCGGAGGCTCTGTTCACCCATGTCTTCCGGCACTACGGGGTGCCCGAGGACATCGTTTCTGATCGGGGTCCACAGTTTACATCACAAGTGTGGAAGGCGTTTATGGAACGTCTGGGGGTCTCGGTCAGCCTGACCTCGGGGTATCACCCGGAGAGTAATYGGCAGGTGGAGAGAGTGAACCAGGAGGTGGGTAGGTTTCTGCGGTCGTATTGCCAGGACTGGCCGGGGGAGTGGGCGAGATACATCCCCTGGGCTGAAATGGCCCAGAATTCACTAAGCCACTCCTCTAACAACATGTCACCGTTTCAGTGCGTGTTGGGGTACCAGCCGGTCCTGGCACCATGGCATCAGAGCCAGACCGAAGCTCCTGCGGTGGAGGAGTGGGTGCAGCGCTCTAAAGAGACCTGGAGGGCCATCCAGGAGTCATTACGTCAGGCGAGTGGACGGCAGAAGAGGAGCGCTGACCGTCACCGCAGTGAGGCCCCCGTGTTCGCACCGGGGGGACAGGGTCTGGCTCTCGACCCGAAACKTGCCCCTCCGCCTGCTCTGCCGGAAGATGGGTCCGCAGTGTGTGGGGCCATTCAAAGTCCTGAGGAGAATAAACGAGGTGTGTTATCGATTATTACTTCCTTCGTATTATCGTATTAACCCCTCGTTTCATGTGTCTCTCCTCAGGCCGGTGGTAGCTGGTCCCCTGCAGGAAGGTGAGGTTCCGGAGGTCCCTCCGCCCCCTCTGGGACATCTAGGTCCCCGGCTACACAGTGACGGGCCATTCTGACCGAGACGCCGGGATGAGGAGCCTGCAGTAGCCTCGTGGAAATGGGAGGGGTACGGGCCGGAGGAGAGGTGCTCGGTCCGGGTGGGGGACATATTGGATCCATCTATGCTGAGGGAGTTCATCGCTCCATCCGGATCGCCTGCGCGCTCGCCTCCGGGTCGTCCCGAGGCCGGGTCGGCGCGCTGCGGGAGCCGCGCGTCGGGGGGGGGTACTGTCAGAATATCAACGAAGGTGGCTCCCTTCCGTTCGGAGCGTCGTCACGGTCTACTAGCTGCCACCGATCCTCTTTGTTGTTTTAACCTGTTCCTTGTTGGGCTTATCTGGTTGGGGTTATTTAAGTTTATTAGCCCGCTTGTGTTTGTGCGGGCTTGTTACTGTTTATGTTAGAGGTGTCTCTTTTATTGTTGGTGTTTTCGCTGTGCAGATTTACAGTTGCAATTGGGTCTGGTATGTTACGCCTGTGTTCGGCGCACCCATTGTACGGTATTCCTGTTTTGGACTTAAAGGCCTTTTTTTCCAGATACTTCTGCTCTCTGCGCCTGACTCCACACCATCCTCTTCGAGGCGTTACAGAGCCCGCACATAAAGAATGGATCGAGCAGGAGCAGCGACCAGTGGGGGATGGATGGATGAGAGGAAAAACAGTGTTCTGGCAGTTCTGAGAGAGAGAGGTTAGAGAGAGGTTAGAGAGAGAGAGAGAGAGAGAGGTTAGAGAGAGAGGGGAAGGTTAAGAGAGAGATGAGAAGAGAGATTAGAGAGAGAGAGAGAGAGAAGGGTTAGAGAGAGAGAGAGAGAGTAGAGAGAGTAGGAGAGGAGATTTAGAGAGAGGTTAGAGAGAGAAAGAGAAGAGAGAAGGTTTAGAGGAGAGAGAGTAGAGAGAAGAGAGAGGTTAGAGAGAGAGAGGATTGGAAGAGATAGAGAGAGAAGAGGATGTAGAGAGAGAGAGAGGAGGTGAGAGAGAGAGTAGAGATGAGAGAGAGAGGTTAGAGAGAGGTTAGAGGAGAGATTTAGAGAGAAGGTTAGAGAGAGAGTTTGAGAGAAGAGAGGTTAGAGAGAGGTTAGAGAGAGTTCAAGAGAGAGAGGTTTAGAGAGAGAGAGAGAGGGTTTAGAAGAGGAGGTGGAGAGAGAGAGTTAGAGAGAGTCAGAGAGAGAGGTTAGATTAGGGTTGAGAGAGGTAGAGAGGTAAAGAGGTAAGGAAGAGAAGGGGGAGGTTTAGAGAGAGAGGTGGAGAGAGGTTAGAGAGAGGTTATAGAGAGAGAGAGAGGAGAAGTTAGAGAGAGGTTAGAGAGAGGTTAGAGAGAGGTAGAGAGAGGTTAGAGAGAGAGAGTTAGAGAGAGGTTAGAGAGATGTTAGAGAGAGGTTAAGAGAAGAGGTTAGAGAGAGGTTAGAGTGAGAGAGAAGGGAGAGAGAGGTTAGAGAGAGGTTAGAGAGAGTAGGAGAGTAGTAGAGAGAAGGGAGAGGTGAGAGAGAGGTTTAGAGAGGAGAGGAAGGTTAGAGAGAGAAGGTTAGAGAGAGTTAGGAGAGAAGAGTTAAGAGAGAGGTTGTGAGAGAGAGAGAGGGAGGAGAGGTATAGAGGAGAGGTTAGAGAGAGGTTAGAGAGAGAGAGAGGTATGTTAGAGAGAGAGAGAGGTTTAGAGAGAGAGAGTGGTTAGAGAAGGTGTAGAGAGAGAGAGCGAGAGAGAGAGAGGTTAGAGAGAGAGAGATAGGGAGAGGATTGAGAGAGAGAGAGGTTAGAGAGAGAGGAGGATTAGGAGAGAGAGAGTAGAGAGAAGAGGTTAGAGAGGAGAGAGAGAGAGAGTTAGAGAGAGAGAGCGAGTTAGAGAGAGAGAGAGAAGAGAGAGAGAGAGATGGATCACAGCAGCGATAGCCCAACATATACCATTAAATTCACTGGCATTGATGAGGCAGAAGGGCCTACGCAACCGACGACTGCCCTTTTGAGGAGAAGGAGAGGAAGGAAGGAAGGAAGGAAGGAAGGAAGGAAGGAAGGAAGGAAGAAGGAAGGAGAGAAGGAAGAAGGAAGGAAGGAAGGAAGGAGGAAGGAAGGAAGGAAGGAAGGAAGGAAGGAAGGAAGGAAGGAAGGAAGGAGAAAAGAGGAAGAAGAAAGATGAATGCAAAGTTCTGATTGACAACTGGTGGTTATGAAGACTGAGAAGCAAAACAATGCAACAACTTCCCTTATGAAAAGCTTTCTAAGCTTCTATACGATACACAAGTTAAAAAAAAGGACCCCTGACTAAATATTTCAGTGCTGAGGCTCTTTAGTCAGAAGTTTCTTTTCAGTCTTTCCCAGTCTATTGCATTAGCCAGACACGAGAGATGAACACAAGTCAAAGGATATATTATACACTAAAGCAAGCGTGAACCCGCTCACCCTCGACACGGCACAACACAAAGAAATTCGGGTAATATTCACTCTATCTATATTATTTCCCATCGTTTCCAGAACTCCATCTTTTGAATAATTGATAGGTAATCAACAAACGCCGCTCATCAACTTGTGATCAAAAGAATAATGTGGTTGTTTGTATAAAGAGCACACACAACACACAACAAACACACACGACACACACACACACACACACACACACACACACACACACACACACACACACACACACACACACACACACACACACACACACACACACACACACACACACACACACACACTCCTCTGATCCTCAACCTTCCTCAACTACCGTTCCATGTCAATAACCTCGTAATTAGTGCGCATTGTGACACTGGGAGTTATTTTGAAGGTCGTGCAGCCTTTGTATTGTAAAAGGGTGTTCTCTTCAGTTGCAGTGTGTGCTTGCTCCTCCATACAAAAGCTATGTTCTTTCTGCAGGTCATAGACACATTTTAGTGCTATCCACAGCAAATGATGCTGTTTGCTGAGGAGGCTTGAAACTTAAAAGCAAGCCACCGTTTAACTAGACGAGTAAACGTGCTTGTATAAACGACTGTGACAGTGACGGACACACACACCCCCAGCCACACACAAACGCAAGTCAGGGCGCTGTCATGCACGCCTGCATTACACAACACACTAACAGGACAGACACTGACTGACTCCTGCTTCTCTAATGACAGTCAAGACAAGGAGAGAGGCAATCGCGTTGTATGAGAGAACATGGCCAGATGTTCAAATGTTCATAAATGACCAGCATCTATTGCTGAAGGCGAAGTCCTAAGAAGCAGTATACAATGAATGCACTGCGATCTCTCTATAACCACTCTAGGGTTGAAATATTTGATCAACAAAGAGATGTATGTTGGAGAGATCCAAAAACATAACGACCGCTCTTTGACAACAAAGGCAGCGAATCTCATTCCATTTCTATGATTTTTCCCCATAATTTTCTCAAGGGGCTAGATAGTCAAATAATAGTCTATTGTGTACCTATCCTATTACACACAAGCAACAGTCCATGCTACTTCTACTGTTTACCTACACAAGCTCTCACACGCCCTCTCTCCTCTCTTCTCTAAAGTAAATCCAGACTATGGGGCTTTGCAAGCAAATCTTGTGGCCCTATCATGTTCTAGCTGTGTCAAGGAAATGACTTGTCTGTGTTTTCCAATCTCACGTAGACACAGAAATGGACACACACACACACACACACACACACACACACACACACACACACACACACAATCATAAAGCACACCGAACACTGGATGATTAAATTACTGAGGCATATCTGATATGGGAGGTTGCTTTGCTCTATCTATTCGAGTGCACCCGACATCAAACACTACACCGCAGAACAGTAGATGGAACCTGACAAATGTTTTAATATAGTCGTGAGAGTGAAAAATCTGCACTTGATCTCTCCGACGTGGACATGGGCATTGACGCAATAGGTTGCAAGTTGACGGCAAGGCAATGCTACTGTACAGTACGTTACGTACCAGTTTTGCTTTGTGAAATATTTCTACTTCAAAAGAGGGGGTTCAATATGAAAGGCGCAATAACCCGAAGTAAAATATTGCAAGATTTTTCTAAGCGAGTAGATAAACTATTCTTGTAAGACCCAAACACTTTCCCTTCACCTTATGTAACAGATAGAGAACCAAAGCACATCTAAAGACGCCTGTGGACATGAATCTGGCCTTTCTTCCTCTCTCTGGTACTGTAGCTACTGTAGATGTCATGCCAAGACGCAAGACCCCTAAGCATCTCCTTTGCTTCTGCAATCTCCATAAATGAAAGCATTATCGCCCTTAACATCAGTAGCCTCGCACAATACAGAAAAACGCTGGTGAGCGCTGGAAAACAGAGATGAACCTGTGTCCTTCTGAAGGGCGTAGAATAGAGAACGCATTCTCCTGGGTTGCCATTGATTTCTTAGCGACCCGGTGCTCCGGAGTAGTTTACAACCTATCCCTGGTGGGAACGCTCGGTGTTGGGGATAGCCAATGGGATAAAACAGATTCATTTGGAGCGATGAGGAAGTGTGTTTACCTGTAATAAAAGCCTCTCTTTTTCCACCGTGCACGCACACACACACACACCGAGTGAGACGAGACACACACACACACACTCCGCATCGCTCCTGGGTTCCTCTCTTCTCTGTAAAGAGTGAATCCTCTGGATCAACACCTAGTTGTCTGAAGTCGTTCCCAGATGGAAGTCGTTTTTAAAGTGTTAATGTTACCGCCGGAGAGGAATTCAACCTCCCAGTAACCCTTCAACAACCTCCAATAACCCCTCAACAACCTCCCCAAAACCCTTCATCAACCTCACATAACCCCTCAACAACCTCCCCATAACCCCTCAGCAGCTGGGACTGAACATAAAAAAGGTCATGTCCCTGAGAGAGAGTACTGTAAAAGTAAATGTACTGGAACAAGAGATTCATGTTTTTTAAGACCGCACACCCACACAGATTTACAGACAACACACAAACAGAAGTATAGACTGCAACACACACACACACACGCACATGCACACACACACACAAGCTCTCTCTGCTTGTGGTAAACCTCTTCCTTGTCACACAACCCACATAATAGCATACAGTGCATTCAGAAAGTATTCAGACCCCTTGGCTTTTTGCTCATTTTGTTACATTACAGCCTTTTTCCTCATCAATCTACATACAGTACTCCATAATGACAAAGCAAAAACAGGTTTTTAGAATTTTTTGCAAATGTATTAAAAATAAGAACAGAAATACCTTATTTATATAAGTATTCAGAACCTTTGCTATGAGACTCGAAATTGAGCTCAGGTGCATCCTTTTTCCTTTGATCATCCTTGACATGTTTCTATAACATGATTGGAGTCCACCTGAGGTAAATTCGATTAACTGGACGTGAAAAAGTCTTTGGCTATGCCAGATTAATTGCTATGACATGCTATTCTATAAAATAATTTCTCCGTAATTAATATCACCTGATTGAACTAATCATGTAAATGTAATTAACTAGAGAGGGACACCACAAAATAATATTTATAGAGCTGTTATCTTCCGAATAAACTCTTAAAGATTTAGTCATATTTTACATCCATAGCAGTCAATATTAATCGTCATCTTACTTCAGTCTCATATTCTGAAAGTTGTAAATTCTTGGTTATCTGCAAGAATCCTGGCTAACAAGTTGAATCAGCAATACAAAATTGGGTTTAATTATTTATTTACTAAATACCTAACTAATCACACAGAATCACACATACACAATTAAATCATAACTTGATTACAAATTGCCGTCATAAAGGAAAACGTCCCTAGCGGGCGGAACAGATATGACAGCTTGTTACACAAAGGAAAGGGGGCTGGCTTTTAGTGAAAGAGCGGGAGGCTCTCTTCACAAGATCTTTCTCTTTCATTAGCTATCCACCATATATTGTTCTGAAATGTTTTATGATGTGTAATTAGTAGTTGACGTTGGTGTCTGTATTTTCTCTGGCTACTCCGTGCGATTTCTGACTGTAGCTATGATGGTAGCAGTAATGTAAAACTGATTTATAGCTAAAATATGCACATTTTTTGAACAAAACATAGATTTATTGTGTAAATGTTATAGGACTGTCATCTGAGGTAGTTTTTTCTAGGTTATTTAGGTTGGTTCTAGGTTAGTTAGGTTGGCTTGTGCATGCTACTTGCATCCTACTTGTTTGTGCTGTGAAAAATGTCTGTCCTCCTTTTTTATTTGGTGGTGAGCTAACATAAATATATGTGGTGTTTTCTCTGTAAACATTAAAAAATCGGACATGTTGGCTGGATTGACAAGATGTTTATCTTTCAAATGCTGTATTGGACTTGTCAATGTGTGAAATAAATA